>NC_142794.1:35005380-35254239 GCF_049724085.1 Artemia sp. Qi Xiang Cuo
TAGTGAGACATTGCCGATGGGTAAAGGGAATTCATATCCATAAAAATGCGTCTGACTTTTCATCGGTGTGCTGTCCGGTCGAATCAATTTCCATGATATGGTCCCCGTGAAAAAAATACCCACCCTCATTGATCTCTCTACAAACAGATGCTGATCCACGTCGGCGATCAGACCTATTTCTTCTTTGCTGATTTTAAGAATCAATTCCATCACCAGAAGAGGAGTCGAAATATAATACCCTAAATACAACCCAAATTCCCCATAGATTTTATCCGTATTTTTGCACACAATGTCCAGAAGAGTGAGTACGTCACTGGCCAAGTATAGTTTACAATAATTCCACCCATTTTTACACCCGCCCTATTGCCCAAACCCTCTTAGCAAATTCTTAGTCGCTAGTGGTGCACTCACTCTAAGTAAGAGAATTGTAAAAAGTTTCAATGGGCGGTAATGACACCTCATCTAGCCTCGAGGCAGAGTTGTAATAATAATATGCATATATGCCCTTACACGTTGATAAATAATACATTTCAACATCGAGGACGTGCTGATTAAGGAGGGGGAAGCTATTAAATTTGTCCCTTTTCCGTACCTGAATCAATTGACTTAAGGACTTCGGGAAGAAGCTGAAAAAGTCTAAAAACGGATTTTATTCTGGCACGTGTTACCCTTGTCAACTGTTTTCACATGAATTCTAGCAGCAGTAGCTTCTCCGATGATTTGGGTATGATATTATATGAAAAAGAACCATCTATCCATGCGTTATCTACAACTTCACCCTTGGCAATGCGGGCCAACGCCGGTAAAACAAAATTTAAGTCGTACTTGGAATTGTCTATAAAAACCGGTACGAAATATTGCTGTCTAACGTTTAAATTGCACGACTGATGTGCAACCCCTCTAAAGTTACTCCCTCCCGATGTAATTTCCTGCCACAAATGATCATGGTCGATCACCTTCCTCCTCCCCCATTCACAACACCATCATCAAGACCCCTATTCCCAACACCCAACACCAAGACAGAGGGTGAGTTTTGGGAGCTTTTCATGAACCTGAAAAACCCTCTGGTTACAGATTTACGCTGCGCAGTGAGATTATAATTATATTATTATTGTTTTTTTTCATATAAAATTCTTTTCTTCGGAACAGTAACATATTCCTTACAAAAAGCGCAGTTTCTGAACAATTGCTGTTGGAAGCTGTTGTTGTACGCTATTAATTAAAAAAAAATTTTTCCACAAAATAAGTTTTTCAAAGAAAAGTAAAGAACTCCATTAAACATAAAATGATCAAAAATGAAATCAAATAATCTACCAAGCGTGAAACTACCACAAATCAGCCTCGATAAATAAATGAAACCCAAAATGAACAGACCTTACAATAAATAACCGAGTCAAACTCAAAACGAGCAAAATTAACATAAGTTGGGCGCAAAACCCCTATGCCTTCCCAAAGCCAGAACAAGATTTGCACTTTACTGAAAAAATATAAAAGTTTTTACTTTTATAACTTTAATAAATCAAATAATATTAACATTTTGATTACTAAATATCAGTATATGTATATTATACTGACAATGCACATTCATTTGTATTTTTTCATTAAAGTGCAAATTTGCTCATCTTTTGTTTAATGGATTTCTTTAATTTTCTTTGAAAAACTTATTTTGTGGAAAAAGTTTTTTTGATTAATTTCTGTTCGTTTTATATTGACATAGTCTTTACAGGGAAAAAGAAAATAATACTCTAAATCTTTTCGTTTTTTTAAGACTTTATAGTTTGGCCTGCTATTTGTATGCTGGAGAAAAATTTTGAGCAATTTTTAACAATATACACCCTTTCAAAAATCTGGACACATATAGTAGTGTTTAATATAGTTTCATACCTCCTCTAGTTGACCTGAAATGGAAAACTTGATACCATTCGCCAAAAAATCTGTTTACTTTCTTTGATAGCTTGGATACACTTACGCTATTTTGATTTGGTTAAATTTTAAGAGCAGAAGCAGCCCCAAAAGTTTGAAGATAATATCCTCAGTCGTTTTTAGGATACTGCTGTGATGCCTTATTGGGAATTAGCATTATCAAAGTGCATTATTATTTAATCTTAAGGCAACATTTAGTTTTTAAACATAATGCGCAAATGGGAGGGTGGGAGTGGGAGGGGGATTAGTTGCCCTCCAATCACTGTCGACTATTAAAAAGGGCATTAACCCTTTCTACTTTCAATCGAATGAGCCCTTTTCGAAGTTCCCACGACAACTCCTTCGATACGAAGTGCCCTGTTCTAAACAACAACAACAGCAAAAAATATCACTAATCACTTTCGACAATTAAAAAGGGTACTAGCCCTTTGAATTTCAAATCGAATGAGCCCTTTTTCAAGTTTCTACGACAACACGTTCTATAAAAATGTAGCATGCCCCCAGGGCATAACTTACAACCCTTGTCCTGAGGGCTGTGAGGGGGTTGTCATCCTCAAAGACCTAATTTACAGAACTTAAAACCACGTTGAATAATGTGGCTATCTAAAAATTTTGATTGGATGCTTTGATTGAGATTTCAATAAAAACCTTATATGCCCCCAGGGCATAACTTATAACCCTTGCCCTGGGGGTTGTGGGGGAGTGCCCTCCTCAAAAATATATTTTCTGTCTGGAAATCAACTGCGCTGAACATAATGGCTATCTAAAAAATTTTATTGGATGTGGTTGGGGGAATGATGAGCGTGGGGGGGGGCTAGTTGCCCTCCAATCACTTTCGACTCTCAAAAAGGGAATCAGCCCTTTCTATTTTCAATCAAATGAGCCCCTTTCGAAGTTCCCACGACAACTCCTTCGATACGAAGAGCCGTGGTCTAAACAACAACAACAACAAAAAATATCACTAATCACTTTCGACTATTAAAAAGGGTACTAGCCCTTTTAATTTCAAATTGAATGAGCCCTTTTTCAAGTTTCTATGACAAAGATTTCAATAAAAACCGTATATGCCCCCAGGGCATAACTTATAACCCTTGCCCTGAGGGTTGTGGGAGTGTCCTCCTCAAAAACATATTTTCTGTCTGGAAATCAACTGCGCTGAACAAAATGGCTATCTCAAACTGTTTTTTGGATGTATTGGGAGGAATGATGGGCGTGGGGGGGGCTAGTTGCCTTCCAATCACTTTCGACTCTTCAAAAGAGCACTAGCCCTTTGAATTTCCAATCAAATGAGATTTTATTAAAGTTTTTAAAACAACACCTTCTAAAAGAATCTTATATGCCCCCAGGGCATAACTTGAAACCCTTGCCCTGAGGGCTGTGGGGGATTATCCTCCTCAAGAACATATTTTTTATCTGGAAATCAACTACGCTGAACAAAATGGCTATCTCAAAATTTGGATTGGATGTGTTTGGGGGAATGATGGGCGTTGGGGGGGGCGAGGTGCCCTCCCATCACTTTCGACTATTAAAAAGGGCACTATCCCTTTGAATTTCCAATCGAATGAGCCTGTTTTGAAGTTTCTATGACAATGCCTTCTGTAAAAACCTTATATGCCCCCAGGGCATAACTTAAAACCCTTGCCCTGAGGGTTGTTGGGGAGTGTCCTCCTCAAAAACATATTTTCTATCTGGAAATCAACTACGCTGAACAAAATGGCTATCTCAAAATTTTTATTGGATGTGTTTGGGGGAATGACGGGCGTGGGGGGGGGGGGTACTTGCCCTCCAATCACTTTCGACTATTGAAAAGGGCACTAGCTCTTTGAATTTCCAATCGAATGAGCCTATTTTGAAGTTTCTACGACAACGCCTTCTATAAAAACCTTATATGCCCCCAGGGCGTAGCTTAAAACCCTTGCCCTGACGGCTGTGGGGGAGTTTCCTCCTCAAAAACATAATTTCTATCTGGAAATCCACAACACTGAACAAAATTACTATCTAAAAATTTTGATTGGATGTGTTTGGGGAAAAGGTGGGCGAGAAAGGGGGGTTAGTTACCCTCAAATCACTTTCAACTATTGAAAAGGACACTAGACCTTTGAATTTCAAATCGAATGAGCCCTTTTTCAAGTTTCTACGACAAAGATTTCAATAAAAACTTATATGCACCCAGGGCATAACTTATAACCCTTGCCCTGAAGACTTTGGGGGAGTGTCCTGCTCAAAGGCATAATTTCCAGAACTTTAAGTGCGTAGAACAAAATAGCTATCTAAAAATTTTGATTGGATGTGTTTGGGGAAACGGTAGGTGTGGAAGGAGTGTTAGTTGCCTTCCAATTACTTTCGACTATTAAAAATTGCACTAGCCATTTCAATTTTTAATCGAATGAACCCTTTTTGAAGTTTTTACGACAATACGTTGTATACAAACTTAGCATTTGCCCCCAGGGCATAACTTACAACCCTTGTCCTGAGGACTGTGAGGGGGTTGTCATCCTCAAAGCCCTAATTTACAGAACTTAAAACCACGTTGAATAATTTGGCTATCTGAAAATTTTGATTGGATGTGTTAGGGGAAAAGGTGGGCGTCAGAGGGAGGTTAGTTACCCTCCAACCACTTTCGACTATTAAAAAGGGCACTAGCCCTTTGAGTTTCCAATCAAATGAGCCTTTTTTGAAGTTTTTACGACAACACCTTCTATAAAAACCTTATATGCCCCTAGGGCACACCTTACAACCCTTGCCCCGAGGGTTTTGGGGGAGTTTCCTCCTCAATAACATATTTTCTATGAGGAACTCAACTACGCTGAACAAAATGGCTATCTCAAAGTTTTGTTTGGATGTGTTGGGAGGAATAATGGGTGTTGGGGGGCGACTTGTTCTCCAATCACTTTAGACTATTAAAAAGGCCACTAGCTACTCAAATTTCCAATCAAATGAACCCTTTTTAGAGTTTCTACGACAATTCCTTCAATACGAAGTGCCCGGGTATGGAGAAGAAAGAAGAAGAAGAAAAAAGAAAAATAAATAATGGATTGTGCCCACATCGTTCTTTACTGAGGCAGCGCTATCGTGCTGCCTATGATATGCAGGGCGCATGGAAGATGATAGTAAGTTGTGTTTCGGATAATAGTAAATAAAAAATTCGTACCTTGTGATCTGGTCAGACGTCACCGATCGATATATTTGGGCTAGTAGTCATATTTGACGAAGTTAGCACGAAATAATTTTGCGGGGTTTGTTATGATTTTGGAAAACCGACATTGGATGATTTGTCGTCGAAATAAAAACATTCGAACTTGCTCGCGAAATATTTTGCTATTTCGGTAAAGTTTAAATCTAATATTCCAGAAGACCGTTAACAAAAAAAAATATATATATACTCGTCTCGTTAGAAGTGAATCTTTTATTTTGATGTTATTACTAAGTTTGTTATAACCAGGGTGCAGTGGTGCAAATGGGGGGGGGGGGTATTCACCTTCTTAGTTTTTTTGTCCCTCTACATTTCGAAAAAAATTATTTTTTGGGGGTATTTCCATTGAAAATTCCCTTTTACAGAAACAAATTGAGAAAATCGGAAAAAAATTTAGAAAAATGAAATTGCCCCTCCTCCCTGTCTTTGAAATATACATTTTATCCCCTTCAACATTTTTGCGAATTGGTGCCACTGTCAGGCTGTAACCATGTTTAATAGTAATGAATTATATCAGATAATCTTTGAGCTAAAGGCGTGGGCTCCAGCAGACGGGGGCGGTGGGCTATTCGCCTTAAATTGAAGAAAAAACGAATTAAAACTATGCAGTGCAATACAAGTCCGAAAATAGGACACTTTTTTGGCAAACAAACGTTTTTTTTTAAACTTTAACCTCCTCTGTAGATAACTTTTGTAGACTTTTCGTAGTCATACCTAGGCCAGGCGATAGCTTTTTTTTTTACCTAAATCACAGGTAGTTTTCCTGTCTTTTGTGAACTAAATATGTCTCTATAATTGCATCCAGAGGGAACTGGGCATGTTTACTAGAACTTCTAGGCCTATTAGAAGGTATAAAATAATAAAATAATTTGTTTTAAGTTGGCAGATACGCCTCTTATTTTCAGGCTCTGTGGTATAATGTCTGATACAAAAACCAGAGCCAAGGTGCCCGACAGAAGAAAATGAAAGAGAGAAAATGTTGCAACATCAAGAAAAAAAGAAACTATGAAAAAAAAACTTAGATGCATAGTGCCAATAATTAAAGTTGACAGATTTAGAGAGAATTCAGAAACTAAAACATCTGTAAATTTTCAAGGTATAGCAAAGTTTGCCAAATCTCTTTTGAGGTATACCTTCGTGTGACAAAAGAAAGGGCTTATCTGTCATTTTGTATATAATATCGCAATTGGGCAAAAATAGCCTTTTTCAGTTTTTTACTGGAGTGACTTTTGCTTAAACTTTTAATAGAGTGATTATTTCTGAAAACCACAGTCAGCAGGTGGATTATGTTATTTAATTTGGCGTTTAGTATGTAATATATCAAAATATTTTTCGCTATCTTTGAGCTAGAGAGGCTTAAAAATTCTTTGTCCCAGTCATCTTTATGTCCCCATATCTTCTATGAAATAAAAAACGCCTCTGTGCCATGGTTGTCTCTGCTATTGTGTCCAGTCAATAAAGTTCCACCGGAGGTATCCTTTCCATGCTATAGCTAGTTTTTTAGAAAAGTATCTCATACAACTTTTCGCTTTAGACCTGATGATGTCTTTTCAAGTTTGAAATGGAGGTCACCAGCATGAATAACTCAGCGAAAGGACTAACCTATTGATCTACTATTTAAACAAGCGATGGTAACTGTTGTATTAGCTGGATCCCACGCAAGAAGCGAAGTTTGGTTAATGCTAATGAAATAAACCAAAAAATAGGATGAAAATATAATAGTTTAGAAAAAAAATTTCGGCTATATATTTGCACATTAGGAGTGGGGGTGGGGGGGGGGGGGGTAAAGCATAGCATATGTTAAATACGTAACCTAACCTAGGCACCCTTTTCCCCCTAAACCCCAAAAAACAAAAGTTTAAATATTGTTAACGCAATGACAAACTACGGTTTGGAATCAAATTCTCTATTGAAAGAAACCCGTTTGAGTATTTTCTTAAACATCTTCCCTATAAAATATATCGCGTGGGTTCCAGCCAACACAACAGTGCCCAAGCGATTATACAGGATTTTCTTGTGCTTAATGGATGACATTTTGAGCTTAATCGGTTGCTTCGTGTATTTTGCAATGGTTATTTTTTAATCTGAATTATTATAATCAGTGAATAGCCTAGGAGGAGCCTGGATCCTTCCTCAAAAATGAGTATTAAATATATATGTTAACGTGAAAGACCGAAATCTTGCGAATGTCGACATTCACCGGTGAAAGTCCGAAACAAGGATATTTCACAAATGTTTCAGACATAGACAAAGCGACTATGTTTTGTCAGCTTGTCAGTCTTATGCAAGGTTTGGTTGTGACAAGGTTATGTTATAAATCTCAGAAATGGGTTGGAAATTAGGTTAGAATCTCAGAAATATAAATCTCAGAAATGCACAAAATTCACCATTAGTGCATGGTGAATGTCAAACACATATACGTCCCCAATATATCAGGACGGGTGGTAATCATAGCTGAAAGCCCTGTGACAAATTTGTTGGGAACCATAAGTATTTTGCAAAACCGGGACGAAATTGAGTCTTGACGGGACAATAAGGTCCACAATGCTGACATCCCCGATACATCAAGATGAATTGTAACAATAGCTAAAAGCCATAAGTTAAAGTTACAAATTGGGAACGATCTGGTTAAAAAACAAAATTTCGGCAAAGCTTTCATGATGGCGCCGTCGATGTTTTTGGCTATTCTGCTGTGCTTAGCGTTAAAGATGAATCTTCATTTTGTTTTCCTTTCTGAAGTTCCTGCATAATAGGAATAATAAGAATTCGTATCTCATTAATGTAGAAAAGTCATATTTCACTTAGAAATGACCTAAAGATGTTTACAGAATCCCATAAAGGACTTGTACTTCGATTTTGGTATTATCCCTTTTGAAAAAAATCATCAAAAAAATTTAATTTATCCCTTGCATACTCCGCTTACCATAAAAATCTTCCTCGCCAATTATTATCTTATTTTAATTGTTATCATTCTGATGGTCTCTGTCTTCATTCATTCAACCGTTCCTTCATTGTCCACAAGTTTGTCTCCAGTTTCGCCCAGCGATTCCCCGTTTATAAATCTATACTTCAATGGAATATAATACCCTCTAGTGTCCAGATATCCACAAGTTTTCGCACGCTGTACAACAATGTTACTAAACTTTGATATTATAATTCTCTAAATTTGTAATCAATTTGTTTGAATTAATCCGTGTTTTCTCTTTTTTTTTCTTTTTTTTTTCTCTCTTCTTCATTTTAGATTTTTTGTCAATATGGTCCTCAACAGGTTCGCTTCCAGGATCTTTATTATTATTAATTAAAAAAACTTTTTCCACAAAGTAAGTTTTTCAAAGAAAAGTAAAGAACTCCATTAAACAAAAACCGAGCAAAAATAAAATCAAATAATCACCCAAGCGTGAAACTACCACAAATCAGCATCGATAAATAAATGAAACCCAAAATGAACAGAAATTACAATAAATAACCGAGTCAAACTCAAAACAAGCAGAAATTAACATAAGTTGGGCGCAAAACCCCTATGCCTTCCCAGGGCCAGAACAAAATTTAAACTTTACTGAAAAAAATATAAATGTTTTTACTTTTATAACTTTAATAAATAAAATAATATTAACATTTTGATTACTAAATATCAGTTTATGGAATGATGGGCGTGGGGGGTGACTAGTTGCCCTTCCATCACTTTCGACTATTAAAAAAGGCACTACTCCTTTAAATTTTCAATCGAATGAGCCCTTTTTTAAGTTTCTACAACAAGGCCTTCTATAAAAACCTTATATACCCCCGGGGCATACCCTAAAATCCGTGCCCTAAGGGTTGGTGGGGAGTGTCCTCCTCAAAACGTACTTTCTATCTAGAAACCAACTCCGATGAATAAAATGTCTATCTCAAAATTTTGATTGGATGTGTTTGGAGGAATGATGGGCGTGTGGGGGGGGGCTAGTTGCCCTCCAATCACTTTCGACTATTAAAAGGGGCACTAGCCCTTTGAATTTCCAATCGAATGAACCTGTCTTGAAGTTTCTACGACAACACCTTCTATAAAAACCTTAGATGCCCCCAGGGAAAAACTTACAACCCTTGCCCCGAGGGTTGTGGGGGAGTGTCCTCCTCAATAACATATTTTCTATCTGGAAATCAACTACGCTGAACAAAATGGCAATCTCAAAATTTTGATTGGATGTGTTCGGGGGAATGATGATCGTGGGGAGGGGCTAGTTGCCCTCCAATCACTTTCGACTATTAAAAAGGGCACTATCAACTCCAATTTCCAATCGAATGAGCCCTTTTCGAAGTTTCTACGACAACTACTTCGATGCGAAGTGCCCTGGTATGGAGAAGAAGAAAAAAAAGAAAAAAATAAATAATACATTGTCCCCACATCGTTCTTTACTTAGGCAGCGCTATCGCGCTGCCTATGATTGGTGTTATGTGTTATTTTTATTCGAATAAATTGAATTGAATTGAATAAATGTAAATCTAAAATACTAAATGCTTAGCAAAGTGAATGCCTCTCACATAAGTTAAGTAATAATTTAAATTTTTGCTTATAGGAGAATACACAGGGACTTACTCAAGGGTGGGGGGCTCATACCCCCTCCTCCAAAAAATCCCAAATATTCTTAAATTTCTGATCACTTTTAAATGAAATCGTGAAATATATTTCTATTAGTCTTCCCCCTAAAAAAAAAAAAAACTCCTGTGGGCGTTTCTGAATAGAAGTCCAAAATAAAAATTTCTTTTATTTATCTTTGAATGCAGCTTAAACCGAAGCTTCAAGTCGCTAACAAAGGCAAGGCTACTTTCATGAACAAAGCTATGGGGATTATATCCTCTGATTAGACCGCAATTTAAGAATTTAAATTCAAAATTCCTGTGCACTGAATACATTATAAACTAATTTTAAATTACAACCCTTATGCAGAGTGGATACCCTTTTTGGATTAAAATATTTAGAGATTTGAGATCCATAATATTCTACGCCATTTCAGTAGTAAACAAATTAAACACTACCACCCTTGTAAAATATTTTAGCGGCAGCAGTAGGCTTAATAAGTAATATAAACTGGTATGTGTAACATTTATAATCTTTGAGGCTTTACTGCGTGTGAATTATAGTGATTTGACTATAGTTATGCAGAAAGTACTCAGCTTGCGATTTATTTTTAATTTACAATTTATATTTTTTGATAAGAAGAGATGTATCGGCACGTAGGGATTACCAACAAAGAACAGACGTCGTTGTATATGGGACGGGGCTCATATCTTCACTTTCCCAGAAAATAAATATTTTCGGAGATCTTGCGATAAACCTTTAGCATGAAGAAACTTTGAAAAATACTTACGGAAGACAATTGTAGAATTTAAAACACTTCAAAAATGTTCACGTGAAACATGATGACATGGAGGTATGCAGCTGTACACGTATTGGCACATCTTTAAAAGCTTGGTGCTGTTCTGGTCCAGTATGGGTTTTGAAAAAAAAAAACACTTATCCTTATACTGTTTTTTTTTGTTTTTTTCTTCACCGATCTGACAAATTTCTGACGATCTGACAAATTTTCATCGGAGGATTCCATAGGCTAGTTTTGAAATTTTATGTAGGTGAAAGATATTTTTTTTTCCTTAAATTTTGAAGCAAAGGTAAAAAAATATATTTTACAAGTATGTTTAGGAAGAGACTCTTATCCCACCGTAATGGTCGGTGTTCCAAAATAGGGTGCTTGAGTTCAGGGTTGGCTGGCGTCTTATGATATCCTGAATAGAGGGCACCAGAAGAACTGACTTGAAGGGCCTGTTAATATCCGGCGCGCCACTGAAGAACTAAAAGAACCTAGGGATGGTGGGGCTCGCACTCCTCCTCCTGAAATTACTTGCTACGAAAGGAAATGGACCTGACAAAATCCGCTAACAATGCAAATTGATCAATTGAATTTAACTTTGTCTTGATGGTTAATTTTGACCGTTTACATTAAATGGTATGGACTGTTCCTCAATTCTTCTGGTCAAAGGTCTGGGAGTACATTCCGACACATCATTGACTTCCATAGGACTCTTTTGTACTTTCTTTAGTTCTTTTTTAATTCCTTGGTGGAAAATACTGAGTTGGCTATGGCTATTGGCAAGCCTTGCTTAAGAGATTACCAAAACATATTAAGCCTTTTCCTTGTTTAAAAATAAATCCTTAAAATCACTGACTGTATGTAAAAAAAAATAAAAAAAATAAGACAAGAGTCTAACAATAATATCCTCAATGTTATAGCCTAGTCTATTAGCAGCTACTTATGTGCAGTTGAGTTGAGTCTCGAGTCACCGTGAGGCTGGGGAGCTTACAGTTAAATAGATTCCCACGAAACATCTTTATTCCAAATGTCAGCTGAGGCGGAAAAACGGCTGTTCTTGGTCCAAGTTCAAATTTAAATATGTACTACCAAGTTACATATGCACATATGTACTACCACAGTACATATAGTACATATGTACTACCATATTACCAAGTTATATATGTACTGTTATGTAGCAGACGTACAAGACAACCCACACCTTCAATACTACATATGTACTACCATATTATCAAGTTACATATGTACTGTTACGTAGCACACGTACAAGACATCCCATACCTTCAATACTACATATGTACTACCATGTACTACCATATTGCCAAGTTACATCAGTACTGTTATGTAGCACACGTACAAGACAACCCATACCTTCAATACCACCGTTTAAATCAATTATTAATTTTGTGACTTTCTGATTATCGTCGCTATGTTACTTCATCCCGCAAGCCCTTCCTATACCAAAGCAGTTCGATAAGCACTCTCGTTTTATGGGTTCACCTGACCATTCCCTCTTCATTTAAAGCTGATGGCCCTCCAAGTGTCCTACATACGCTGCTTCTTATTACCCATCTATGTCCGATATTTTTATTTGCGCAAAAAAAGGTACCGGTCACTCAAGATGCCATCTCTTCCCTTTCACTCTTCATTAATAGAGTTCTTGATCAGGGCCGGAAAAAGGGCGATTGGAACAATTGGGCCTCGCGTTTCAAAGGACCCTACGATGGGAATCAAAATGACCATTTTTTTCAACATTGTAAAATAGCCTATTCTTGATAATTCCAGTAAGCGTTGCTTTTGGAGAGAGATCATTTTCCAGGCTAAAACCAATAAAAAAAAACTATCTGATATCAACAATAAAATAAGGATAAATTGATTGACTTAGCAAGTATATCGATTGAAAATGAAGCCTCAAGGAAATCAGATTTTAAATCAGTTTTAGGAGAATTTATATAACAAACTTAGAAATACGTTAATTCATATGAATTAAAAGACAAAAGAGGACAAAAATGTAAGCTCAAAATGAACAAAATAGACCATCAAATGAGACAAGATCATGAGAACGACCTGAGAAATGTAAATGTACAGGTAAAAATGAAAAACCTAGACCTTCAAAAGTGAAAAGACCAATCCGAACAGCTAAGCCAAAGAGCAATAAAAAACGTCTAAAGCAATGATAAACGATAAACGAAAAAAAAAATATAAGATTAAAAGATAAGTGGCAGCGAGAACTGCAACGACTCAAAACAAAATTGAAGAACAAAATAAAAAAATATGTGGTTCTAAGACGTGTGACAATGATAGTCAGAACGAATCAAAAATGAAAATAAAGAACAAAGAAATATGTGGTTAGAAGAAATACGACAGCGAGACCAAAAAAATATGATGTTGAAAGATAAGCGGTAGCAGAAATTACAAGCAACAGCAGGTTATTGTATTTGTAGGGGTAATTGTAGGGTTAGCAGAACGTGTCAGCGAGTATCAGAGTGATAAAATAATGCTGTTAGAAGCAAGCGACAGTGATAATCCGAACGAGCCAAAAATGAATGTGAAGAGGATATAAATGTTACGTTAGAAGAAGAAAGCCACGGCAATCTTCTAAGCCAACAAAATCTGGCGTGAAACCCAGTAAAAACCTACAAAGGTGCCGTCAAATATGCAAGTGTTAAGTACAAGTCATTAGACCCTTCAGCGTTCTATGTATTCACTGTGGAGTCCTGCATTTTCTCGCTTGAAAAGTAGGAAACAAAAGTCATTTATTTGGAGGTTGCTGCCTGCTTGGTCGAGTTGGATTGCCACCTTCACGATTTCCAAATAAATTGGCCTGGCCTGTTATAGGATATCACTTGCTCTCTAAAGAATTCCACAAACAAATAACAAACTTGAAACCATGTTTTACTTTAGCTACATTCAGCGAAAGCGATTATTGAACAAACAACAGTCGTAATCTTTTCAGCTTCAAAGTAGCTGGACACATTTATCACAAAACCAATTATGGCACATCCATCACAGATCCCTGAAGGTGATTTTGAACCACATTCATATGGCCAAATTTACTTTTTAGACCCTGATGCAACAAATACAAAACTTGAGTTTCTTCATGCTAAAGCTTTAGTTCATTCAACGCACTGTGTATAAATAATATAACAGTAAGATCACGACTTAGTGATTATTGGCTACTACACCCTCGGGGCGTACAAACAGCTCCTCCCATTTAATCTAGCATCAGCAATCCAGTGTATATAACCCCGGAACGCGTATTTTCGCAGAAACTTTCTCAAAATGCCTTTGAAACCAACTCGAGACTTCGAAACCTACTTGTAATTCCTAAAAGCATCTAATAATAACATTGCACTACTAATGACGAATTTTCATATTTGCATTGAAATAAATTAATTTAAGATAAGATTCTTTAACATTTAGCGCTACAAAGGTGAAGCCAAGCTTCGCGTTCAAGAGAAACCTGACTCGTCTACCCGTGAAAAAAATCGAATATCGCGTGTGCTTATCCTTGTTTAAATATTCTTCGGGGCACTTGCATCTCAGTTCTGCTTTGTATAATGGTTGAGATAAGGAATGATCACACTATGTTATATTTATATACAGTGATTCAACGTATGCGACGATCGAACCATCAATAGTCATAATGTTTTCAGCTTCAAAGTAGCTGGACAAATTTATCACAAAATCAATTTTTTGGCACGTCCATCACAGACCCCTGAAGGAGATTTTGAACCACAATCATATGGCCAAATGTACTTTTGTAGAAATTGTAGCCGTTAAAGGGCCCTGTATAAAGACTTCCAATCGGGCCTCGCACCTAGTCGATCCGACCCTGTTCTTGATGCACAGCCAGCTGTTCTATCGTCTTTCACCCCTGACGGTTTTAATTTGTTGCTCATCTGTTATACAGAAAATATTGTGAATTTGAGCGTACTACCGAGGTTTTTGACATCACTACAATCCGGTTTTGCGAAGCTCGGCCTAGAGTTCAATCCGCAAAAGTCAGAAGTCGTTTTCTTCAATAGCAAGAGCCACCAGCGGACATCCCTCTCAGGAATGGTAGGACCAAGCCAGCTGATCATATTACTTATCTTGGTCTCCCAATTGGCGTGTCGATAAAGCTTGCACGATAACTCATAACAGTTCAAATTGAGCCTCGAGTCGGGTTATCCTATGCATCTTTTGTCACGAATAAGATACGCTTCAACTGTCACCTTCTTTCGAAACTTTTCAACTATGTTGTCTTGCCGCATTACCTGCGCATTGCACCTTTTTGGAAATTATTTACAAATTTAAAGAATTTTACTATTGTTGATCCCATTACCGCCGTGGGAAAGCAAGTGTCTATGTATAATCCCCGTTTATCAAACCTGGTCCCTCTATGGACATCGGAGCCGACACAGTAATCTGTTGAAGTTGTGATGTATCTATTTTAAAGTCTTTAATTTTGTCTTTTATGTTTTATTCTTTTTTTATTATTGCTCTGTCTTCTTCTTTTTTATAGGACGGGTTTTCAAATAACTAAATAAATAAATTTTTGTTTACCGCTCTGTTCAAATCACGAAAATTTGTGTTGGTGTCACTTGCGTTAATTGGAGGGGACAAGGGGCTTACATCCACCTAAATGCCCCTAAATTTTGAAAAATATTTTCATTGATAAAAATGAATAAATGCCTCCCCCTTCTCCTAGGCTTTAAAAAGCACCCCCCAAACTAAGTTTCCGTGTCTTAACACCACATTATTAACTTGAATTCATCATTACAGTTCAAGCAGAAACTGGACATCTCGTATGACATTTCACTTGGTAAAGAAGCGACTTTCAGCGCTATCAGTAACTTTGACTTTATCCGTTCATTTATGTGGAAAACCGAAGTAATAAACCAAAGATTTTTTTATCCTTGTGATTATTTGAGTATTGTTTTATCTCTTCAGTGCTAGTTTTCATGCAAAATGGGCAATTGATGAGTCACTGAAGATAACACTGTATAACTTGCTGACTCAATCATTTGATCTGAAGGTGTGATGCTGTTTTACTAATAAATGGTACGCCTGAATTAGTTCAAATGCTGCAGCTTTTTTTTTTCATTAGAACTGTGCTCTGTAAAATAATCACTAAGAGACGTGCTGCTCTTTGGATAAGAAAAGATAAACAAAAAATACAAAATAATAATAATAAGAAACAAAGCGAAAGATAGAGAGCCCGAGAGAGAAAGGGGGCGTGGAGAGAGAGAGGAAGAGTAAGAGAGGTAGAGAGGGAAAGATTCCAGCAGTTTTCAAGAATTTATTCCGATCGCTCATGCACAAAACTAACTCATTGCGCGTAGCTGTAGCGGAAACAAAATCGCCAGCAATCGAAAGCACGTTCAGGACTCAGATGATGACATCGATAATTAAAGCAGCAATTTGGAATGTAGTCATAGCCTATGGAATCTAGGAGCCCCCAAAAGGATGTTCCTGCGCGATGAAACCGATTACAAACATTGTATGCAGCCTGCTTAGACTAACTTGCTTCTGAATGCTAATGAGCTGTGGTTGAGTGTAGAAGAAGTTTATGAGTAGTTGAGCCTTTTGAAGAAGTGACAGAGGAGGTCTTATCAGAGTTGTGTCAAAAGATCTCTAGGAAACTTACACTGCCTTCGATAAAGCTTGGATGACTGTTCTTTGCTGCTCCTTATTTTAAGCATCTGCACAATAAACCTGGCTACCAGGGAAGGGTTGAGCTTAAGATAGCGATTCATGACCTGAACAAATTATCGACACAATGATTATTTCTGATACTAAGCTCAACTACAGTGTGGGACGAAGGGGAACTATTTTTGTGCTGTGAGCAAGACAGTTTGCTCAAGGCAAGGGACTTTTCCCGCTGTTCCCAAAATTTATGTTCCCGATATCAGCACTTCTTCTGTAAGGCGTTTTTCTTTTCAAGGGAGAATGCCACAGAAAGGTGGGCTGGACTCGCTGGGAAAAGACTTAGAATTTTTTCCAACCCAGCAGAGAACCAACGGATTTTATTTTGATAAGGTTTCCCCAATGCAAGGTTTATCTTAAGTGTAGTCAGAATAAAATCACTTGCTATATTTCATTTTATTTGCATTTTTGTTTACCGTGTTTTACTCTTATACCGGTGATTTTAAAGGATTCTTAATATCACTTATTTGAGAAATTGATTTGAGGTTTCTGATTGTAAAAAATCGCTTTTTATTTGGAAAATATTGATTTTCCGATTTTCCGTGAAATGGAGCAGTACTGTTTTTGAATAAACAAATAAGAAAACATATATACGGTGTTTTTCATATGTCTTCTATCAGTCCTAAAGAAGGACGCTCGTATTTAGAAATCCATTTTGGAAGGAGGAGGGTAAGTTTGTCACGTCACAGCCCGAAAGAACAGGCGAGCTATGGAGAAATGTAAGATGGGTAAAGTTGTAAAAGCTCAGCATTTTGAGGGGGTCCCAATGAGCCCCCCCTCTATACATACATACTTGAACAAGGGTGGTTTAACAATCATGAATGTCATTTGGGGGAGTCTGTGAGGCTACCCCACCCCAAAACATCAGACTTCATAAGATGTCTTTTAAAAAGAAAAACAATTTCTTAAAATGCTACGATTTTTCTGGTTTTTCTGGTTGGCTTTCGATCCTCTGCTTAAAGTATGAAAGAATTAGAATGCTTTGTAATTCAATCCACAGAATATATCCAAACTGTCAAGATTATCGACTCCAAGAAGAAAAAAAGAAATTAATATCCCTAAATCATCTATCGTCCGTTCAAAACGATGAAATATGGACATACTGTACTCTGATTTTGAACGACTACGCGCCTTTACGGAACAATTTTGTTGTGATTCCTTTATTTCAACTTCGATAATAAATGTCTTATAAAAGTCTGTCATAATGGCACCTTTCAGTTCAACACTTTGGGTGGTCTAATTACTCATTCATGCAGGCAAGTAACCACATTATTTATTCTACACTTCTACTACTTTATTTCAACTGTTTTACAACCTGTTTGCTATATGCTATTACGCTAGAAATGGAACATCACTAGTAAGGACGTACTGGAGGAAAGGAGGGGGTTCGAATTTGAACCACTCCAGTTAGAAATGGGAAAATTTGAAAAATGCACCCTGTTTGCCCATTAGAAAAAAAATGCTATGAAAACACTATTTTGGGCCCTTTCCGATAATCACAGCCACTACCACTGTCATACTGTTACACCATAATGTGGTATACATTGTTACATAGATAATTTAGGCAATCTCTGCAATCTATCTGCTTCTACCCCCTTTTCGTCGCATGGTCCTCTCCACCGGAATACCCTATTGGGTATGGCTTTGAGCCATAGTCTTTCAACCACTATATTTAAAGGGGATGAGGAGCTATATTTTATAAAACGACCACCAAACGCATTGTCGGTTTTTAGGCTTCCTTGTCTTCTTTTTATCATGGACCATTAGTTTGGGTTGAAAAAAAAAAATCAAGATTACAACCTCTCTCGGGCAGACACTTTCTCAGGAGTAGTCACGACCAACGAAGCATCGACAAATTCAAATGGATTGAGTGACCAAAAATAGTTGTGTAAGCTGGTCACTACATATTCTCCTACCTATTAACATCGAAGAGCAAATTACAAGGGATTTAAGCAGAATCGTCAATATTTCAAAATTTAATAATCTAAACTTAACTGGCCAGATTTTCATCTTAGGGTTGGTCGTTTTTTATAAGGGTCGAGAGTAATTTCGTCACACAACGAAAAACGAGCAATTTTTAAAAATAAATTGTTAGAAATTACAAGAAAAACCACAAAAAAATTCCATAAGAAGGTTCGACCGAAGAACTGTGGCACCACAAGAGACGGTATGTTGAGTGACATAAATTTTACAGGAGGTTGAAACTTAAAAAATTTCGTTTTTTAACAATTTTTTGAACGACATTTTTTTTTCTGTACATTTGTGGTGGTGCCTGGCCTTGTGACCAGACTCTGTCTCTCAATAATGTAATGCATACCACTACACACCTGTGTTGGCATCCAAATAGGGAAAATTTTCCGTAATCTAGGTCCTATGTTTGGAATGGGATCCGGAGTTTACCCCCCCCCCCATACACACACATATACAAAAAAATTGCCCCCTCGTGGAAAATAACCCCCCCTAGAAAAGTAACCGCCTGGAAAATACTCCCCCGGAAAAACGCCTCCCTTCCCAAGCGGAAAAAACTCTCCTGTAAAATACCCCCCCGTGGCCGTCCTTCTCCTATACAGAGTAAAGTCTACTCATTTTGGGGAAAGATGTTACTCTTTTCTTTCATTATAACAGCATAGACCAGAAATATTCCCGGAAATCAAGAGGGATTAAATATCAGTTTCACATTTTTGATGCGTTTTTTAACGTTTTTGTCCACCCCCCTCCCCCCACCCGAAAAAAATAACTCCCCAAAGGAAAGTCCTGGATATTGCCCTGGGGATTATATATCACTTTCTACTCCCACCCTCCCCTCTTCTCTCACTTAGAACTAATTCTGTATTTATCTGAAGGCTCAATGAGAGTTTGGATGTTTTGGCATTAAAATGCACCCCTTGAGGCATCTCCCTCCCTCCCTCCCTAACTATAAAGCAATTAGAGAATCCTATTGTAGAGGTTTAAATCCATTATACGCAAATGTTAGGAATTGTAAGAAAACAGGGAATTAACCTAAGACAGTGAAATTTGTTTAAACTTTAAAAGCATTTTGGTTAGTTTATAGGGGATGGGGAGATGCAATCCTAGATTTTCTAAAATGTCAAGATTTTTAGTTGTCTTTTATACAATATGAATATTATTATAGCTACAAATAAATAATAAAGAGGTTTTTTCTGTCGGCGGAGTTTAGAGACATGGCCAGTTGATAAATAGGTTTTTATCTACTTTTGAATTCAAAATCAAAATTGTGAAATAATAATGGGACAAAACAAGCGTCACATCATTGATGAACTAAATATTGTCAATCTATTTACTTACTGGTCTACTGTTCAAAAATTTAATTTCTCAATGGTCAAATCCAACGTCTTTTATTCTTGGGAACTCTTATTTTGGAGCCATTAAATAATTTAAGGGTATTTGTATGATCTACCCACTACCTAATATTCTTCTAATATGTTTTTCTGACGCTCAGTCCTAATGAAATATATCAAAGTAAGATAAAAAATATAATTCTTTAGAAACAAATTTGCACATTAGGGGGGGGGGGGTAAAGTATAGCGGGTCTGCATGCCTTCCAAATACTTTACCCCACCCCCTCTAATGTGCAAATATATAGTCCAAATTATACATTTTCCATCTATTCTGTCACTTCTCTTTGTCTTGTCTAACGATAAGCGGAAAGAAACTAACGAATAAAAAACGGTTCTATAATGGGTCAATGAACGAACAGCTTGAGCGGTAGTGGGTTTATCATACAAGTACCAATTTAAGTTTGAGAATTATGCTCCGACGCCTAAAAGCTGAAAAATCATGCCAGAAAAAAGTTACTTGAAAAAAATGAGCATTGCGAGCCCTAAATCACATCGTGTCCCCCGATGTTTTGAAGCGGCGGCTTAACCTTTTCTTGTGCCAATAATAGCCACCGATAAGATTTTGCAATTGATTCCACTAAAAAGCTTACTGTTAAATGCACGCTGAGGTACATATCCTTTGCAATATCTCTGTTTAGTAACGTGGGCATAGCAATACCTGTCATTAAATATTACTTCCTCTTGGTATGACTGGTGCATCTTGTGGCTACTACTATTAATTTTACGGCTGTTATTGCAACTATCACTAAATTCACTGCCAATTATTAAGGGTGGGAATCTTGGTGGGAATCTGATGGACATGAATACCTGGTTGTTAAAACGATGCAATAGATACCTGAAGTATTTGAATTTTCAGGCAATTATGCAAAATATAATGTGCTTTGCAAGTCTACACAGTTTTGGCCTGAAGAATATATAAAGTATGGTAGTCTCTTGTCACGATGAGGTTTTGAAGGTTTAACTTTGTTTTCTTTCTTGGCTAAAACGTAATGTTTATGTCCACAAGCTTATTCCTGGTTCCAGGGCCGTATCCAGGTTTTATTATTATTATTATTATTTATTTTTAACCCACACTATACAGAGGTACAATACGTGGAGTATCACGGGGAAAAAAAAAAAAAATGCTACACAATACAATATATAAATAAAAAATTACAAAATTACAGTGTAACACATAATAATTTAAAAGAAACGAGAGCAAAAAAAAAAAAAAAAAATAACGTGAAAGGAGGGGGAAAAGAGGAAAAAAAAAAAACTGACAACTTGCAAAATCTAATAAGCAGGCATTAATATTATAATTATTGGATTTTTAATCACTCTTTACAAATCTAAATTGTAGAATGACCAAACAGAGAAAAACAACTAAACAAATAAAAGAAAAATAACTTAGGACTGAAAAAACCTGATAAGGTGATGGTGCGGAGAAAAACGGATGCAAGCAGTATTTGAAAGTTTTCTGTGTAGTGCTTCCAGTTTTTCAGTAATATTAGGAACACGAAATTTATTAATAATTACCCGGTTTTTGGTCCAAGGTGGAAGAAACAACGAAAATTTACAAAATCTAAAATAATTAATCCGGATTCTTTTTAACTCAGTTTTCTTCAGAAGGAGGAAAATTCCAGAAGCAAAAAGAATTGAATGGTCACAAAAAGTTGAGTAGAGCTTGGCTAACGCGAGTTTATTATATTTACCACTATTGGCAACAATCTTAGCATATCCTAATTTAATTTTCATATTAATATCTGAGACTGTGCGCTGGCGCAAGCTCGGAAGACTATTAGTAATAGAAATACCAAGCCATCGAAGAGAATCTACGAGAGGGATAGTAAAGCCACTACAATGAAGGGAAGTACTAGAAATATTATTAAAAGAAAGAAATTTACATTTATCTACATTAAGAGACAGGCCTATGTCTGAAAAAGAAGAAGCAACACGAGAAACCATGTTAGATAAACCAGTTTTAGTACGGCTTATAAGAAGCAGATCATCAGCGTAAGCCAGGTAGGAAACATCAGAAAAACCGGAGAGATAGGTAGCCGAAATCTTTGCCAGAACACCTGAAATACACAAATTAAAAAGGGTCGGAGATAAAACTCCACCTTGCCTTAAACCTCTTTTCAATTTAATATTAGATGCAGGCAGAGATTTCAGCCGAAGAAAAGAATTAGAGTACCAGTACCAAAGAAGCAAAATAACCGATAGATTGACACCGTAACCACGAAGAGCAGAAAAAAGCTGACTATGACATACACTATCGAAAGCTTTTGATAGATCTAAAGCACAAAGCTATATACTCTTTCCCTTAGAAGAATTTTCAAGGAGCAAAGAAGATAATACACGATGTGCATGCTGACAACCTACTCCGGGCTTAAATCTAAACTGGTTATCTCTCTCAAGCATATTATTAGTCACAAAAGGTATTAAAACATGCTCAAGAACTTTACTAAAAGTGCAAGAGACAGAAATAGGTCGGTAAGAAGAGCAAATAAAAGGAGAATTCCCCTTCTTTAAAATTGAAGAGACAGTACCACACAAAAAACTCTCCGGTACACTAGAAGTACAAATACACATCTGGAGAAGTAGGCGTATATGGTTAATAAGGGGGAGCAATCTAATAAAAGGTGAAATCTAGATATACCATCATTATCAACATTATCTGATTTAAGTTTCTTAATTGCTTCAATTATGGATGAAAGAGAAATGGGAACACAAAGACTCTGAGATAGAGGAGTACTAAAAATAGCAGAAAGAGAATGAGAATACAAAGAATGCACACGGTAATTAACATTAGAAAAAATAGACGAGTAATGGTCATGCCAAGCAGATGCAGAAAGACAATCACTATTTGGTACATCACTTCTAATCGACTCAGAATTAATAACTTTTCGCCATTCTCTCTTTGACACTGGAAAATCCATACCACGATAACGCATAGACTTAAGATATTTTTTATATTCCCTGCGGGTCTTACGCTTAAGGTCAGAAACAATACCACAGAGTGGTCTATCACATTCATTCCAAACTTTTAACCAAAACTTAGCTGTATTTTTCAAAGTTTTTAAATTAGGATCTAAAGACCAAATAGGTTTTTGCGTACCACGTCTAACACGTTGCAGCGGCACTGCAACTGTCTCGGCATCTTTTAAACATTTAATTATTTGATTATAATAGCAATCCAGGTCCTTTTTGCAATTCCCGTGTATAGAGCTCTGAAGCAGATGATAGGGAACTCGTATAGCAGACAGCAGCCTTGTTAGTGTAAACGCATAAAGAGGAACATCAGCTTACTTCCAATTACTTTTTTCAAAGCATTTTGAAGACTGGGGTACTTTGCAGAAACTTGCAGGGTTTATTTTCAGCGTAAGAGTAAGTGAGATAGGGAGATGGTCTAAGTCTTGTTCTTCAGCATGTACAAGCACTATTGATGTAATAATACTAGGTGAGCAAATAATGTGATCAGTATTGCTCTTACTGCCTGAATGGTGAATATAAGAATACGAATGAGTTTTGGGTATAATATGATAAAATGGAAGGCAATCCAACAACAAATCACATCTCACTGATGAGCTATTTATATCCGTATTGAGGTCACCAATGATCAAATAATTTAGAGAAATAGAAAGAATTTTGTCTACTAGAAACTTCAACATGTTACAGGCTTTAGCAAATCTAGCAATCGATTTAGAGGAACGGCCATCATAAGGCAGATAAGAATTAATGAAAACTACAGTGCCCATACGAACAGCCAAAAAAACTCATCCGAGTAAAAAATCACCGGCGAAACCAAATTAGGATTGTGCTTAAAAACACAAGCTAGTCCGCCGGATGGCCGGCCTCTTGTGGCTCTGGCAGTAGTAAAAAACACATCATGATGAAGGCTACGACGCAAAACGCTAATACTAGAGTCTGTAAGAAGATGCTCCTGTAAACAAACCAAATCAAAATCATAGTAGAACTCATCAATAACGAAATCCTTATCCTTTGTACCATTAATATTAAACGATATTATTGAAAACTCCAAAGTCATTGCGAAAAGTGGGAGCGCGACATTATTTCCTTAGATATAGGGCAGGACAAGCTATAAGAAGTATGATTTTTACCACAGTTAGCACACTTCGGAGCAACACTACAAGGACTATCCTAAGTAGAAATATGTGGCCCAGCACATCTGGCACATTTCGGGACATTGCTGGTGCAAGCACTTTGAAAGTGATCGTATGATCGGCATTTGAAGCAGCATTTAGGTATTTCTTTAAATACGTGAATACGAAAAAATTCATATCCCACTTTAATCCCTTCTTTGAAATAAGCAGACTGAGTGAAGGAGTCTTCAAATTCCAGCTTGACAGACATAGTCTGGCCCAGTCGATTTGCACTTATTATAGCTTGCAGTCTTTTAAAAACTGAAAGGTCGACATCAACTGGGAAACCTCTGAGAATCCCAGAAAAGCGCTTGGATTGTACTTTAACTGTTGCTCCGGTAATAAAGTTCTGAACTGATGTACAAAAATCTTCAGTTGCAGACTTATCAATATTGACATACCATCTATCATTAACAGGTTTCACACTACAAACTAATTCATGCCCAGCTATTTGATCAAGAACAGATTTGCGTTTAATCGGATCAGACAGATCTGAAGGCCCTTTAGAAACAATAACTGTCGTATGAGTGTCAATTGCTGGGGTAGGTTTCGGAAGTTAAGGAAAATTCAACTGATAATTGTCAAGTTTCCCTGACATTTCAACAACCACTTGTTGTAGCTCATTAAACTTAGAGAGTAAAGAAGTATAATCATTTGCAGGGAGACATGGCACCTCTGTAGGTTGCTTTATCACAAACATAAGTGCAAAAGTGTCACTATTGTCAAGAGATTTTAACAGAGAAATAATGTCACTAAAATTATTACAAAGTGCATTGTTCCCCTTACGTACTGGGCAATTCGATTCAGGTGCACTTATTTGCCACAGTAAACTTTTAGCTTCTTTGACTATATTCACGTCAAAAAAGTCCATACCGTGTCTTTTGATAATATCCTCCTCAATTCCGCTTAGCAAATTGCTTTGAATAAAATTCAGAACAGGAGAATATACAAGTTCAGGTATTTCGTCGGAGCTTTTCATGGCTATCGCACTCACCACAAATTAAAAAGTCTCAATATTAATTCAGGAAAAAATACTGAGTTAATAAATATCGAAATATAGGTCAAACTAAAAACACAGTAGATTCCATTTTATAATCCTCTTAACGTTAATCCTCTTAACTCAGGTCATCAACTAATTTGGAATAAATTATGACCTCACCAAAATAAATACAGACAGGAATAATATCCAATTCAATTTTGATGTTACCTCACTGAACTCTGAAACGAAACGTTTTGTTTCAGGGAGTTTTTTTTTTCGTTTTTTTTTCCAAAAAAACTTAAAAAACGAACCAAAAATTTGTTTATATGCATTTGTATTATATTTTTACAAGTCGGACAAACGTTTCGCGAGGGGGGGGTGAAACCTCTAGCCCCCCTTGAGTACTTCTGTGTTATATGGTACACACTCGAGAATTTGGATCACGAACATGAGACAATAACCGATTTTCATGGTCTTTATACCAGTCAATTAGCTTCGGCTGTGTGGAAAACTACATTGTAGCTACATTTTAATTAAAAATTTTGTTGGTATTTTGGTTAGGTATTTAATATAATGTTTTCTGTGCAGCCTCCCTACCATAATTCTTTGTTGTAGTTTTCATAATTTTGTTACTAAAGTATTGTATTTTCATCATATTTTGTTTTATTTCATTGGTATTGACCAAACTTCATTTCTCGAGTGTTTACCCTATAATACGGAAGTACCCCTCTCCCTGGATTTGGCCTTGCCTGATTCTGCTAAATTCTTTAGATTCCCACTACTGGCCCTGAACCCCCTGTAATGCGGGCCGTACTGTAAACGATATCCGCGCGCGGTGATTTCCGGTGAGTGCGAGAAAAGCGTAATCCCCATTCAATCTGTAGGACCCTTAACCTCCAACCTCCCAAAATATTAAGAACCTTCAAAAATATTAAAAATAAAATTATAAAAGACAAAACCCTGATGTTGAGAACTAAAAAGTAGTTTTTAAGCGTCATAACTTCCAACATTTGACAAAGTTTCTAGTTCGCATGAATAGATAGATTTATTATAAACCGTACAAGGCCATACACAACGGTATTCGATAACTCAAATCACATTATAATAAAACAAATATACCCCCCCCTCTCCTCTAAAAAAACAACAACAACAAAAAACATAGCTTAAATTACTCTCCTTTGCTTATCGGATCAAAAACATGCATATATTTATTCTTCCTTGTTTCTTTTTTTTTTCTCAACTCTATTTCACAACTCTACTCTATAAAACAATAAACAAATTTAGCGTAAAGAGCGGGGCGTTGAGGAGGGGCCAGCCCCTTTTATATACGGAATAATTTCTGTTGCTTTTAAGTTTTAATGTCGCTCCTTACTTTCAGTTAAAAAAAACTTGTTTTTTAAAATTTAATTTCTGAACATTTTTTAATTAATGCAGGCTTTGAATTTGGCTCACCGTACATGAATAATTAAAACGGAATTTGCATATTAATTTTACTTTTTAACTAATAATATCCTTACAATAACCTAAGTTCATTTTTGTTCCAGTTGTTTAAGAATGACTCCTGAATCACAAAGGCTGTTTAATTAGAACAATAACCTCTTTCGATAGTTAAAAAAGAAACTTTAACGTAAGAGCGAGCTATTGAGGAGAGGCAACCCATCTCATTTACGTAATATTTTTTGTTCGTTTTAAGTTTTAATGTTGCTTCTTCCTTTCAGTTGAAAAAAATATTTTTTTATTTAATTACTGATCGTTTTTTAAATAATGTCGGGAAATCCAGCCCCCCTCCATGGAAATTTCCCTTCCCCCACGAGAAATTCCTCCGTGGAAAGATTCCCACACGTAACTTAAATTAGCGATATTTGCGAGGCTAATTTTGTAAGGCATAGTGGCAAAACGGCCAAAGAGGTTGAAACTATTTTTGCAAAAATGAAAGTTGAGCAATTCTCAAATCACTGAAATGAATGAAAGAAAAGCTCTTTAAAAGATATACGTATACGTAATAATTTATATTTGTTTTAAGTTTTAATGTTATTACTTACTTTCAGTTGGAAAAAACTTTTTTTTATTTAATAAAAACCACAAGCCGAAGCGCGGGGCTATTTTCTGTGGGGTGTATTTTCCACAGGAGGATATTTTCCACAGGGTGTTTTCTGGGGAGGTGCTATCCGGGGGTATCTTCCAAGGGGTAAACGCCGGCCACCAGATTTAGCGTATCAGAGAACCCTACTGTAGAACTTTCAAGCTCCTATCTGCAAAAACTTGGAATTTTGTATTTTTGCCAGAAGAAAGGTCAAGGATACATATTTTGTTGTTCTTTCCATGGGTGATCACGTTGAACAATGAACCCTATTAAGAGAAGGCTCATTTGAACGGAAATTAAAATTTCGAGTGCCCTTTCTAAAAATTGGAGGGCAACTAGCCCCCGTCCCACGTCCTTTTTACCCAAAAGTCGTCCAACTGAAATTTCAGAATCCACATCTTGTTCAGCATAGTTAAAAGGTCCAATAAACATACCTTTCATGACGACATGATCCCCAATATCGCCCAGGGGAAGAGCTGCAAGATATGAAACATTGTTTATATGCAGTATTTGTTATTTGGAAGCATACAGACATTTTTTTTTGGGGGGGGGGGGGACAATTCTAAAAATAGCTTTTCTAAGGGGGTGAATTTTCTATTGGGGGGAGGGAGTTTCCGGAGCTGAACTTTCCAGGGAAATTTTACATAGGGGGTTACAAGAATTCATATACGACAATGCGTTTTATTTGTTTTACTTTCTCGCGGGTGACTTCATTTTAAATGTGTCCATGTTCTGGGAGAACTGTTCGGGAGAAATTTTCAGCAGAGTTGGAATTCTATTGGGATTTTTACGTGGTGGGGAGTATCCATTGGAGAAATTCTCCATGGGGAATTGTCCGTGGGGGAAACTTTCCATTGGAATGGGGGATTTACGGATAAATTTTTCCGCATAGGGGGATTTCCACCATGGTCTGAAAAATGATTAGAAATTAAAAAAAAACAAGTATTTTTTCTAATGAAGTTATGCTAGGGAGAATTTTTCAGGTCTAGGAGAAATTTACAGCGAGGATGGAATTCTCCAGGGGCAATTACCCGGGGAAAGGATTTTACACGGGAGGAACTTAGTATGGAGGAATGTTTCGGGGCAGGGGGAATTTCATGGAGGGGGAGGTGGATTTCCTGGTACTATTTAAAAAACGATCCGAAATTAAATAAAAAAAGGTTTTTCTACTGAAAGTAAGGAGCAACTTTGAAACTTAAAACGAACAGAAATCATTCCATATCCTTTAAAGGTTACAAGGATTCATATGCGACAATGCGTTTAATTTGTTTTACTTTCTCGCGGGTGACCTCATTTTAAATGTGGCTATGTTCTGGGAGAACTGTCCGGGAGAAATTTTCAGCAGAGTTGGAATTCTATTGGTGATTTGTACGTGGTGGGGAGTCCCCATTGGAGAAATTCTCCATGGGGGAATTGTCCGTGGGGGAAGCTTTCCATTGGGATGGGGGATTTACGGATAAATTTTTCCGCATAGGAAGATTTCCACTATGGTCTGAAAAATTTTCTACTGAAACTAAGGAGCAACTTTGAAACTTAAAACGAACAGAAATCATTCCATATCCTTTAAAGTTTTCCTTTATCCTTTAACAATTTAGTTTCATAAGGCTGTTGCGTGGGTTATTATTTAATGAGGCTTGAAATTAATAGGCTAAACGATGACGCAAATAAAAAAAGTTGAATATTTCAAAAAGTATGTTTTTGTCTTATTTTTTCAGACATTGAATGTTGGATCTTCCAAAGAGGATGAGAGTAATACCCAGCATAATTCAGCTGTTGGTGCCCTCTACAAAATTAAGTTTTTGTCAGAGGCAGTTTTAGGTGGGAGGGGACACTTGCCCCGGGTGCAGAAACTTTAGGGGCGCAAAACTCCGAATAAATAATCAAATGGTTATAGTCATTTTGGAACTTTTTGGGAGACGGGAGGGGAAGGTGCTAATCAAGATTTTGAGTAGCGAGGGAATCTCAGGTTCAAAGAGGCCCATAGCAGATTCCCATAGGATTTCTAGAAGGCCTGGTTTCTGGAAGGCCCATAGAAAGGTTTCTGGAAGACCCGTACAAGATTCCCGCGACGTCACACTTGACTCAAAAGGTCAATTTTCTTCCATTGGAACAATGTTCCAAGCAACAGGACTAAACTGTAATTTCAAAATCGAGAAATACATTCTAAAAATAACCTATTGCGCAACACCTGAGATTTCCCATTTTTTGCACACGCTAGAACAGCGTGTTTACCGCCGAAATTTGGCATGAACTTGGAAAACATACATCGCAAGAGACAAATGCTCTCAAGTCATTTTTATTTATAAAGCAGAAATGCGTGCTTAAATTATGTAAACACCTAGCTAATTTAAGATTCGTCCTAAATAATAAATCTAAAGGATTAGGATTATTGTGCATACAAATTTTATTCTAAAAACAAATTTACAACAATATTAAACCAAAAAAAAACAGTAGTTAGAAAAATGCAAGGAACAAAAAATAAAACGTGAAAAAAGGTTTACAAAGGATTGTAATGTAGGCAAAAAGAACCGTGTATTATAGAAAGGCGGAGGGTCCTAGCAATCACTTCCAGAGGGATGGGTTGATATTAGATTAAATTTAAGCCATATTAAGAGCTATTAACAAAAATGCCCAGTTTCTTTGAGCCAAGACTATGAATATTTCACACCATCGTGACAATACGCCCTATCCCCTAGCAATCACTTCCAGAGGTTGGAGTTGATATCAGAACTAAATTTAAACCATACTCAGAGCTTTTAACGAAAATGCATCGTTTCTTTGACTGTGATGTTAGATTTCCGTCCCCCCTCTCCCGAAAAAATTCTTTTAAACCTCCAACCTTATCTTTAAGCTGTAGAGTGTGCTAGTCCAAGGCAAGGCACGCCACCCTGGCAAAATATGGATGACATTTGACACCCTCTGGAACTCTCATTATTCCAAAGGCATTTGCAGATGTTTTCATAACAAATATATGCTTTTAAATTCATTAATTTTATTTTTTTGCAATCCACCCATAACATGATGCCCCCATGGCAATCGACACCACCGTGGCAAACTATGGATGGCACACGGCACCCTCTGGTCACCTCAGCATTCCTAAGATGCTTTTTCAGAGTTTTATTGTTGTTGAAAATATGTTTTCAATCTATTGATTCGAGTTTTTAGCGAACCTGGACTTTCATAGTAACCTCCAAGTCCTACCAATTCCAAGATTTTGCAAGCGGTTGCCTCTACGGTAATTCACGGCTACCAAATACAGCCCCCCCCCCTCACAAGGGGCATTTAATCACGCACAAGGATATTTCATTATTTTGCTCCATAACATTTTCACAAACACTTAGGAAGACAATTTTGACTAAGGAAATACTAGCTTATGAGAGCTTTAAACAATTATATACCATATTTTAACATTTGTTTCCCTTTTTTATTTTTTTCTAGCGCTTATGTCCCCGAGGTCTGAGAATCTTAAGATATTATTTTCCATATGTTATATTTTTACATATTTTTCACATTATTTTCCCTCGGGTTTAATAGATCCTGGGCTTACAAGATTCAAACATGAGAACTGAATGGCACTGCGATACCGTTTTTATACACATCTGAGGACCATTTTGACTAAGGATATGCTAACATTTAAGAGGATGTTGTTGTCTATTGCTACATTTTCAGGTTCTCTTGTCGGTAAATTTTCCAAAGGACAAAGGACTTCTCCAAGGGGCTTAGTTATCAAGGTCAATCTAGAATTTAGGGGTTGACAAGTGACAAGAGATGACAAATGCTAATGAATGAGTGAAAGCACGCTTGTTTTTACGAGGGCATCACTTCTCGACGGAAGAAAAAAAAGTGCAAGAGAAGGAATTCTGATTGAACTGGTATTTTTATCAAATGAGCGAAATCTTATACGCAGGGATAATTTTTTAAGGGGTAGCCGTCTAGGGAGGGAATCATCCGGGAAGGACATTAGCCAGAAAAGAGTTAATGAACAAGCAACTATGAAAAATAATTTAAAGTTGAATTCAGAGTGTTTTCTTTGGGTGGGGGAGCGCGGAATTATTTGGACACTATAAATACATAAACAACTTAGAGATTTTCGTTGAAAGTCAAATTCAAAACCATGTTTTTTCTCTGGGTTTACCGGTGACAATCGTTCTAAGGTTTATAGTTATGTTTGAAAAATAGAGTGGGGGTTCAGCTGGGACACCATAAATATACAAAAATGTTAAATGTATGGTAAGTTTGAAAGAGACCAGGGACGTAGTTTGCTATGGGACAGGAGGGCAACATCCCCTCCTAGACCATATCAGGCACAAATTGAAAGAAATTAAATGTTTTTTTAGATATCTGGGAAGTTCAATGTCGGCTTTTAGGTTTATTTCGTTTATTTATATCTATTATCTAAGTTCTACAGGTTATATCAAGGCCGCCAACATAATTCTAAATAGTTTGACCAGGCAAAATAAAATCGTTTATAATTGACGAGATAGGGCAAGTCTTTATCGTACCACATCCCCTTAAGGATGTTCAACAATTATTTATCATATTTTTAATATTTGTTTCGTATTTTTAATATTTTTCTAGGTCTTATGGCCCGAGGTTTGAGAATCTTAAGAGATTATTTACCGTATGTTAATATTTTACATATTTCTCAATATTTTACTGGGGTTTAATAGATCCAAGGCATAAACAATTCCACCTCGAGCGAGACGTATGACATACGCCAATTTTATAGTGTTGTGTCGTTGTTTTTTTTCGTGTCAGTGTCACCTCTGTTGATGTCTCAAAGTGCATTTGGAAGCTTTATCGTTTGAAACATATGACTTAGCATACTTTTGTAGCGATGTGTCGTGGTTTATCTTGGCAGTACTACCCCTCTTGATGCTTTCATAGTGCATTTTGGGAATTTTTCGCTTGAAAGATACAACATGGGGATATTTTGTAGTGTTGTGACAGGCTTTATCTTGTCAGTTATACCTCTGCTTGTGTTTCAAAGTGTATTTTTTTGAAGATTCTCGTTTGAAAAGTATGACTCAGAGTTGTTTTTTTTAGCGTTATATCACGCTTTATCTTGTCAGTGCTACCTCTCTTGATGCCTTCAAAGCGCATTATGGAAGTTTTTTTGATTGAGAGATATGACTCGGAATGGTTTGTAGGGTTATGTCATGCTTCATCTTGTCTATGTTAATGTTTTCAAGGTGCACTTTGGAAGTTCTCTCGTTTGAAACGCATGACTCAGCTTGTTTTTTATAGTTTTATGTCAAACTTTCATATTGTCAGTGGTACCTCTGTTAATGCTTTCAAATTGCATTTTGGAAGTTTTCTCGTTTGAAATCTATGACTCAAAAATATTTTTTGTAGTGTTATCTCGTGGTTTGTATTGTCAGTGTTACCTCTCTTGATGTTTCAAAGCGCATTTTGGAAATTATTTTGCTTGGGACATTTGACTCGGAATGTTTGTACTGTTGTGTCCTGCTTTTTTTTGTAAGTATTACCTCTGTTCAGGTTTTCAAAAGTGTTGTGTCGTGGATTTTCGTGTCAGTGCTACCTCCGTTGATGTTTCAAAGTGCATTTGGAAGCTTTCTCGTTTGAAACATTTGACTTAGCATACTTCTTTGTCCTGTTGTGTAGTTGCTTATCCTGTCAGTTCAAAGAGGATTTTAAAAGGTTTTTTTCGTTTGAAACATATGAGTTGGGGATATTTTTGAAGTGTTGTGTCACGCTTAATCTTGTCAGTGTTACCTCTGCTGATGGTTCAAAGTGCATTTTTTTTTCTTGGAAGTTTCTCATTTGAAACGTATGACTCAGAATGTTTTTATATCGTTATGCCACGCTTTATCTTCTCAGTGCTACCTGTATTGATTTCTTCAATGTGCATCACGGAAGTTTTTTCGCTTGAGACATATGACTACGGAATGTTTTGTAGTGTTTTGCCCTGCTTTATCTTGACAGTACTACCTATGTTAATGTTTTCAAAGTGCATTTTAGAAGTTCTCTCGTTTGAAACTTATGACTCGAAATATTTTTTGTAGTGTTGTCTCGTGCTTTATCATGTCAGTTTTACCTTTCTTGATGTTTCAAAGTGTGTATTGAAAGTTTTTTCGCTTGAGAAACATGCCTTGGAATGTTTTGTACTGTTGTGTCCTGTTTAATCATGTCAATATTGCCTCTGTTAATGTTTTCAAAGTGCATTTGAAAGTTTTTCGTCCGAAAAACATGACTCAAGATATCTTTGTAGTGTCGAGTCATGATTTATCTTCTCTGTATTACCTCAATTGATGTTTCAAAATGAATTTTGGAAGTTTTTTTGTTTTTCATTTGAAACGTCTGATTCAGAGTGTTTTTTGTAGTGTTGTCTCGTGGTTTATCGGGTCAGTGTTACCTCTCTTGATGTTTCAAAGTGCATTTGTTGGAAGTTTCTCTTTTCAAACGTATGACTCAGAATGTTTTTTATAGTGTTCTGTCACGCTTTATCTTCTCAGTATTACCTCTCTTGATGCCATCAAAGTGCATTATGGATTTTTTTTTTCCTTGAGACATTTGACTCGGAATTTTTTGTAGTGTTGTTTCCTTCTTTATATTGTCAGTGTTACCTCTTTTAATGTTTTCAAAGTGCATTATGGAAGTTTTTCGTTGAAACGTATGACTCGGGATGTTCTTATAGTGTCGTGTCGTGGTTTATCTTATCACCGTTTCTCTCTTGATGCTGTTCTCTCCTTTGAAACGTATGACTCAGAATATTTTTTTATGCTGTTGTGTCACACCTTATTTTGTCAGTGTTACGTCTCTTTATCCCTTCAAAATGCATTATGGAAGTTTTTTCGCTTGAGACATAGGAAGAGTTGTGTCCTCCTTTATCTTGTCAGTATTACCTCTGTAAATGTTTTCAAAGTGCAATTCTTAAGCTTTTTCGTTTGAAAAATATGTAGCAGGATGTTATTGTAGTGATGTGTCATGCTTTTATATTGTCAATATTACCTTAGTTGATGTTTCAAGAGACATAGGAAGAGTTGTGTCCTCCTTTATCTTGTCAGTATTACCTCTGTAAATGTTTTCAAAGTGCAATTCTTAAGCTTTTTCGTTTGAAAAATATGTAGCAGGATGTTATTGTAGTGATGTGTCATGCTTTTATATTGTCAATACTACCTTAGCTGATGTTTCAAAGTGCATTTTGGAAGTTTTCTCGTCTGAAACGTATGCCTCAAGATTTCTTTTGTAGTGTTGCGTCGTGGCTTATTTTGTCATTGTTACCTCTCATAATGTTTTCAAAGTACATGTTGCAAGTCTTTTCGGTTTAAACATATGAATCAAGATGTTTTTATAGTGTTATGTAATGCAGTATCTTGTCTGTGTTACCTCAGTTGATGCTTTCAAAGTGCATTTTGGAAGTTTTTCGTTTGGAACGTATGACTCCGGATATTTTTTGTAGTGTTTTGTCGTGCTTTATCTTGTCTGTGTTATTTCTGGTAATATTTTCAGACCTCATGTTGGAAGTTTTCTCTTTTAAAATGTATTACTGAAGATAGTTTTGTAGTTCTGTGTCGTGGTTTTATTATGTCTCTGTTAACTCAGTTGATGTTTCAAAGTACATTATGGAAGTTGAGCCGCTTGAAAAAATGATTCGGGATGTTTTTTAGTGTTGTGACGTGGAATATCTTGTCAGTGGTATCTCTCTTGATGCATTCAAAGTGTGTTTTGGAAGTTTTTTTTAGTTTTGAAATATATGACTCAGAATATTTTTTTAGTGTCACATCGTGGTTTATGGTATCAGTATTACCTCCTCCGATGTTTGAAAGTGCATTTTGGAAGTTTTCTCGTTTGAAAAGTGTGACTCAGGATGTTTTTTATACTGTTGTGTAGTGGTAATCCCGTCTTTGTTACTTCTATTGATGTTTTCAAAGTGCATTTTGGGAGTTTCTTGTTTTGAAAAGTATGACTCTGGATGTTTTCATAGTGTCGTATATTGGTTTATCATATGTGTTACATCACTTGATGCTTTCACAGTACATTTTAGAAGTTTATTGTTTGAAACATATGACTCAAGATGTTTTTTATAGTGTTACTTCGTTGTTTTTCTTGCCTCAGTTAATGTTTTCAAAGTGCATTTTGGAAGTTTCTCGTTCTGAAACATATGACTCTGGTTGTTTTTATAGTGTTGTGTAGTGGTTTATCCTGTCTGTTACCCCAGTTGATATTTAAAAGAGCATTATGGAAGTTTTTGGTTGAAATGTATGATTCAGGATGCTTTTCATAGCGTTGCGCCGGGGTGTATCTTGTTAGCATTACCTCTCTTGAAGTTTTCAAAGTGCATTTTAGATTTTTCTCGTTTGAGAAAGATCCAAAACCTAGCCTGTTTATGTTGGGTTTCTTAAGCCCAGGATCTATTACACCCGGGGAAAATAATTGAAAATTATGTAAAAATATTAACATATGGAAAATAATAGTAGTATGCGCCTTCTGGATTTGCCCCCTTTATGTTCCATCCTGTGTTATTTGCTTGCCTTGTGTTCCTTCCTGTGTTATTTGCTTGTCTTATGTTCCTTGGTACATTTCCAGAGCATGTAGTTATGGATTTGGGTGGATTATGTTCCCTCCCATGCTATTCTAGGAGCTTATGTTCCTTCCTGTGCTATTACAAGGGCTTATGTTCCCTCCCATGATATTTTAAGGGATTATGTTCCCTCCCTTGCTCTTCTATGTTCCCTCCCATGATCTTCTAAGGGTTTATATTCCCTCCCATTTTATTTTAAGGGCTTATGTTCACTCCCATTCTATTCTAGGAGCTTATGTTCCTTCCTATGCTATTTTAAGGGCTTATGTTTCCTCCCATGCTATTCTAGGAGCTTATGTTCCCTCCCATGCTATTATAGGAGCTTATGTTCTTTCCCATGCTAGTTTATATTAGCTCAACTTCTTTTAGATGTTACATCCAATGATATTCTAGGAGATTACGATCCTTCCTATGATATTACAAGACCTATGCTCCATCCCATACTATTATTGTAGCGGATGTTCCTTCGTCTGCTACTACAAGGCTTATGTTCCCTCCCATGCTATTCTAAGGGCTTATGTTCCCTTCCATGCTATTCTATGTTCCCTCCCATGCTATTCTAGGAGCTTATGTTCCTTACTATGGTTTTACAAGGGATTATGTTCCCTCCCATGCTATTTTAAGGGCTTATGTTCCCTCCAATGCTATTCTAGGAGCTTGTGCAGTCAGAATTTGTAAATGTATATAATTTTTTTTCTTTCCGTATTTTCAAAAATAAGACAAATTTTCTCAAGCGCGTAACTTTTGATGAGTAAAACTTAAATTTGTTTCTAAACTATTCTATAATAATCCTATTTCATTTTCTTTCATTACCATTAACCAAATTAGCAGTATATAAAAGAGTAGTTATAACACAGAAATAGCAAATAGCTTATCATACTTTTCTATAGATTTATAAAACTTCAGCCGTAATTTCTCTTTTAAGCAAGATGTTTTCTAATGCAAAAATCGATTATTTCTTTAAACAAACTCTATATAAACAACTCACTATTTCACAGTTGATGGTTGAACAAACGTTCTTAAACTGGGATGTGTTTTGCGCTTAGCTTTGTCTGTATTTAATCCTTTATCAAAATAAGCCATCGGGAAGGTTGAATATTAGTCCGACAGGTATAATTCGAATGTTAATCACTCGTTACAAAGTGGATTTCAAATAACCTGATGTTTTTATCTTAGATGAAGAGAGATATTAACACAGGAAAAAGGATTCTTAATAATTTAAAATGTGACAACGCAGTGTTATCAAAAACATTATTTGGACGAAACCGTTTTGGACATTTCGGCGAAACAGTTAGAGACATTTTAAAAGATGATTTTAGAATGTGTTTTTTCGAAGTTCATTTTGAATTTCGGTCGTGAAATGCAAGAGTTGGAATATTTCAGTAGTGTTTTGTTGTGCTTTACCTTGTCACAGTTACATTCTGTTGATTTTCATAGTTCATTTTGAATTTCTTTCACTGAAATGCAAGAGTTGGAATATTTCAGTAGTGTTTTGTTGTGCTTTACCTTGTCACAGTTACATTCTCTTAATTTTTCAAAGTTCATTTTTGAATTTATTTCGTGAAATGCAAGAATTAGAATATTTCAGTAGTGTCTTGTCGTGGTTTACCTTGTCACAGCTACATTCTCATGATTTTTCAAAGTTCATTTTGAATTTCTTTCGTGAAATGCAAGAGTTGGAATATTTCAGTAGTGACTTGTTGTGCATTACCTCGTCAAATTTACATTCTCATTATTTTTCTAAGTTAATTTCGAATTTATTTCTTGACATTCAATACTTGGTATATTTCAGTACTGAATTGTTGCGCTTTACCTTGTCACAGTTAAATTCTCTTGATTTTTCGAAGTTCATTTTGAATTTCTGTCAAGAAATGCAAGAGTTGGAATATTTCAGTAGTGTATTGTTGTGCTTTACCTTGTCACAGTTACATTCTGTTGATTTTCATAGTTCATTTTGAATTTCATTCATTGAAATGCAAGAGTTGGAATATTTCAGTAGTGTATTGTTGTGCTTTACCTTGTCACAGTTACATTCTCTTAATTTTTCAAAGTTCATCTTGAATTTCTGTCGTGAAATGCAAGAGTTGGACTATTTCAGTAGTGACTTGTTGTGCTTTACCTTGTCACAGTTACATTCTCTTGATTTTTCGAAGTTCATTTTGAATTTCTGTCGTGAAATGCAAGAGTTGGAATATTTCAGTAGTGTTTTGTTGTGCTTTACCTTGTCACAGTTACATTCTGTTGATTTTCATAGTTAATTTTGAATTTCTTTCACGTGCGCGCACGTAACCTCGTCTTAATTAACCTTAAAAAAATGAAATAAAGCTATGTCGACTTTGCATATTTTATTCAATATATGCGACAATTGATGCTGAAAAAGCATAGAGTTTGTTACTTACTTACTTACATTTTTTTCCATAATTGCTTGAATTAAATTTATGTATTGTGCATCCAAATGGGGAATTCAAGAAACAGTTTGTTACTTACTTGCGATTTTTTCATAATTTCTTGAATAAAGTATCTGTATTGTGTATCCAAGGCTTATGTTTTGATGTTGCTCCTTACTTTCAGTTGAAGAAACGATATTCCAATTCTTGCATTTCACGACAGAAATTCAAAATGAACTTCGAAAAATCAAGAGAATGTAACTGTGACAAGGTAAAGCACAACAAGTCACTACTGAAATATTCCAACTCGTGCATTTCAATAAAAGAAATTCAAAATGAACTATGAAAATCAACAGAATCTACCTGTGACACGGTAAAGCACAACAAAACACTACTGAAACATTCCAACTCTTGCATTTGACGACAGAAAATCAAAATTAACAACTAAAAATCAAGAGGATGTAACTTTGACAAGGTAAAGCTCAGCAAGTCACTACTGAAATAATCCAACTCTTGTATTTCACGACAGAAATTCAAGATGAACTTTGAAAAATCATGAGAATGTAGCTGTGACAAGGTAAACCACGACAAGACACTACTAAAATATTCCAATTCTTGCATTTCACGAAAGAAATTCAAAATGAACTTTGAAAAATTAAGAGAATGTAACTGTGATAAGGTAAAGCACAACAAAACACTACTGAAATATTCCAACTCTTGCATTACAATGAACGAAATACAAAATGAACTAGCAAAATCAACAGAATGTAACTGTGACAAGGTAAAGCACAACAAAACACTACTGAAATATTCCAACTCTTGCATTTCACGACAGAAATTCAAAATGAACTTCGAAAAATCAAGAGAATGTAACTGTGACAAGGTAAAGCACAACAAGTCACTACTGAAATATTCCAACTCTTGCATTTCACGACAAAAATTAAAAATGAACTTTGAAAAATCATGAGAATGTAGCTTTGACAAGGTAACCCACGACATGACACTACTGAAATATTCCAATTCTTGCATTTCACGAAAGAAATTCAAAATGAACTTTGAAAAATTAAGAGAATGTAACTGTGACAAGGTAAAGCACAACAAAACACTACTGAAATATTCCAACTCTTGCATTTCAATGAAAGAAATTCAAAATGAAATATGAAAATCAACAGAATGTAACTGTGACAAGGTAAAGCACAACAAAACACTACTGAAATATTCCAACTCTTGCATTTAACGATAGAAATTCAAAATGAACTTCGAAAAATAAAGAGAATGTAACTGTGACAAGGTAGCAAAACAAAACACTACTGAAATATTCCAACTCTTGCATTTCAATGAAAGAAATTAAAAATGAACTATGAAAATCAACAGAATGTAACTGTGACAAGGTAAAGCACAACAAAACACAACTGAAATATTCAAACTCGCATTTCACGACAGAAATTCAAAATGAACTTCGAAAAATCAAGAGAATGTAACTGTGACAAGGTAAAGCACAACAAGACACTACTGAAATATTCCAATTCTTGCATTTCACGAAAGAAATTCAAAATGAACTTTGAAAAATTAAGAGATTGTAACTGTGACAAGGTAAAGCACAACAAAACACTACTGAAATATTCCAACTCTTGCATTTCAATGAAAGAAATTCAAAATGAACTATGAAAATCCACAGAATGTAACTGTGACAAGGTAAAGCACAACAGAACACTACTGAAATATTCCAACTCTAGCATTTCACGACAGAAATTCAAAATGAACTTCGAAAAATCAAGAGAATGTAACTGTGACAAGGTAAAGCACAACAAGTCACTACTGAAATATTCCAACTCTTGCATTTCACGACAGAAATTCAAAAGGAACTTTGAAAAATCATGAGAATGTAGCTGTGACAAGGTAAACCACGACAAGACACTACTAAAATATTCCAATTCTTGCATTTCACGAAAGAAATTCAAAATGAACTTTGAAAAATTAAGAGAATGTAACTGTGACACGGTAAAGCACAACAAAACACTACTGAAATATTCCAACTCTTGCATTCTAATGAAAGAAATTCAAAATGAACTATGAAAATCAACAGAATGTAACTGTGACAAGGTAAAGCACAACAAAACACTACTGAAATATTCCAACTCTTGCATTTCACGACAGAAATTCAAAATGAACTTTGAAAAATCATGAGGATGTAGCTGTGGCAAGGTAAACCACGACAAGACACTACTGAAATATTCCAATTCTTGCATTTCACGAAAGAAATTCAAAATGAACTTTGAAAAATTAAGAGAATGTAACTGTGACAAGGTAAAGCACAACAAAACACTACTGAAATATTCCAACTCTTGCATTTCAATGAAAGAAATTCAAAATGAACTATGAAAATCAACAGAATGTAACTGTGACAAGGTAAAGCACAACAAAACACTACTGAAATATTCCAACTCTTGCATTTCACGACAGAAATTCAAAATGAACTTCGAAAAATCAAGAGAATGTAACTGTGACAAGGTAAAGCACAACAAGTCACTACTGAAATATTCCAACTCTTGCATTTCACGACAGAAATTCAAGATGAACTTTGAAAAATCATGAGAATGTAGCTGTGACAAGGTAAACCACGACAAGACACTACTAAAATATTCCAATTCTTGCATTTCACGAAAGAAATTCAAAATGAACTTTGAAAAATTAAGAGAATGTAACTGTAACAAGGTAAAGCACAACAAAACACTACTGAAATATTCCAACTCTTACATTCTAATGAAAGAAATTCAAAATGAACAATGAAAATCAACAGAATGTAACTGTGACAAGGTAAAGCACAACAAAACACTACTGAAATATTCCAACTCTTGCATTTCACGACAGAAATTCAAAATGAACTTCGAAAAATCAAGAGAATGTAACTGTGACAAGGTAAAGCACAACAAGTCATTACTGAAATATTCCAACTCTTGTATTTCACGACAGAAATTCAAGATGAATTTTGAAAAATCATGAGAATGTAGCTGTGACAAGGTAAACCACGACAAGACACTACTAAAATATTCCAATTCTTACATTTCACGAAAGAAGTTCAAAATGAACTTTGAAAAATTAATAGAACGTAAATTTGACAATCTAAAGCACAACAACTCAAAACAGAAATATTACAACACCAGAATAAAAATGATAGAAATAAAAAATTACATATTAAAAAAAACATAAATAAACTGTTAAAAGTGAAAGAACACACATAAAATAATGAAAAATTAAAACTATTGCATTTCAAGACAGAAATTGAAAATGAACTTCAAAAAATCAAGAGAATGTAACTGTGACAAGGTAAAGCACAACAAGTCACTACTGAAATATTCCAACTCTTGCATTTCACGACAGAAATTCAAAATGAACTTTGAAAAATCATGAGAATGTAGCTGTGACAAGGTAAACCACGACATGACATTACTGAAATATTCCAACTCTTGCATTTCAAGACAGAAATTCAAAATGAACTTTGAAAAATTAAGAGAATGTAACTGTGACAAGGTAAAGCACAACAATACACTACTGAAATATTCCAACTCTTGCATTTCAATAAAAGAAATTCAAAATTAACTTTGAAAATCAACAGAATGTAACTGTGACAAGGTAAAGCACAACAAAACACTACTGAAATATTCCAACTCTTGCATTTCACGACAGAAATTCAAAATGAACTTCGAAAAATCAAGAAAATGTAACTGTGACAAGGTAAAGCACAACAAGTCACTACTGAAATTTTCCAACTCTTGCATTTCACGACAGAAATTCAAAATGAACTTTGAAAAATCATGAGAATGTAGTTGTGACAAGGTAAACCACGACAAAACACTACTGAAATATTCCAATTCTTGCATTTCACGAAAGAAATTCAAAAATGAACTTTGAAAAATTAAGAGAATGTAACTGTGACAAGGTAAAGCACAACAAAACACTACTGAAATATTCCAACTCTTGCATTTCAATAAAAGAAATTCAAAATGAACTATGAAAATCAACAGAATGTAACTGTGACAAGGTAAAGCACAACAAAACACTACTGAAATATTCCAACTCTTGCATTTCACGACAGAAATTCAAAATGAACTTCCAAAAATCAAGAGAATGTAACTTTGACAAGGTAAAGCACAACAAGTCATTACTGAAATATTCCAACTCTTGCATTTCACGACAGAAATTCAAGATGAATTTTGAAAAATCATGAGAATGTAGCTGTGACAAGGTAAACCACGACAAGACACTACTAAAATATTCCAATTCTTACATTTCACGAAAGAAATTCAAAATGAACTTTGAAAAATTAAGAGAATGTAACTGTGATAAGGTAAAGCACAACAAAACACTACTGAAATATTCCAACTCTTGCATTTCAATGAAAGAAATTCAAAATGAACTAGGAAAATCAACAGAATGTAACTGTGACAAGGTAAAGCACAACAAAACACTACTGAAATATTCCAACTCTTGCATTTCACGACAGCAATTCAAAATGAACTTCGAAAAATCAAGAGAATGTAACTGTGACAAGGTAGCACAACAAGTCACTACTGAAATATTCCAATTCTTGCATTTCACGACAGAAATTCAAAATGAAATTTGAAAAATTAAGAAAATGTAACTGTGACAAGGTAAAGCACAACAAAACACTACTGAAATATTCCAACTCTTGCATTTCAATGAAAGAAATTCAAAATGAACTATGAAAATCAACAGAATGTAACTGTTACAAGGTAAAGCACAACAAAACACTACTGAAATATTCCATCTCTTGCATTTCACGACAGAAATTCAAAATGAACTTCGAAAAATCAAGAGAATGTAACTGTGACAAGGTAGCAAAACAAAACACTACTGAAATATTCCAACTCTTGCATTTCAATGAAAGAAATTCAAAATGAACTTTGAAAAATCAAGAGAATGTAACTGTGACAAGGTAAAGCACAACAAAACACTTCTGAAATATTCCAACTCTTGCATTTTACGAAAGAAATTCAATATGAACTTTGAAAAATCATCAGAATGTAACTGTCACAAGGTAAAGCACATCAAGTAATTACTGAAATATTTCAACTCTTGCATTTCAATACATAAATCAAAAATGATCTTCGAAAAATTATGAGAATGTATCTTTGACAAGGCAAACCAAGACAATACACTACTGAAATATTCCAACTCTTGTATTTCAATGAAAGAAATTCAAAATGAAATATGAAAATCAATAGAATGTAACTGTGACAAGGTAAAGCACAACAAAACTCTACTGAAATATTCCAACTCTTGCATTTCACGACAGAAATTCAAAATGAACTTCGAAAAATCAAGAGAATGTAACTGTGACAATGTAAAGCACAACAAGTCACTACTGAAATACTCCAACTCTTGCATTTCAACGAAAGAAATCCAAAATGAACTTTGAAAAATCATGAGAATGTAGCTGTGACAAGGTAAACCACGACAAGACACTACTGAAATATTCCAATTCTTGCATTTCACGAAAGAAATTCAAAATGAACTTTGAAAAATTAAGAGAATGTAACTGTGACAAGGTAAAGCACAACAAAACACTACTGAAATATTCCAACTCTTGCATTTCAATGAAAGAAATTCAAAATGAACTATGAAAATCAACAGAATGTAACTGTGACAAGGTAAAGCACAACAAAACACTACTGAAATATTCCAACTCTTGCATTTCACGACAGAAATTCAAAATGAACTTCGAAAAATCAAGAGAATGTAACTGTGACAAGGTAAAGCACAACAAGTCACTACTGAAATATTCCAACTCTTGCATTTCACGACATAAATTCAAGATGAATTTTGAAAAATCATGAGAATGTAGCTGTGACAAGGTAAACCACGACAAGACACTACTAAAATATTCCAATTCTTACATTTCACGAAAGAAATTCAAAATGAACTTTGAAAAATTAAGAGAATGTAACTGTGACAAGGTAAAGCACAACAAAACACTACTGAAATATTCCAACTCTTTAATTTCAATTAAAGAAATTCAAAATGAACTATAAAAATCAACAGAATGTAACTGTGAAAAGGTAAAGCACAACAAAACACTACTGAAATATTCCAACTCTTGCATTTCACGACAGAAATTCAAAATGAACTTCGAAAAATCAAGAGAATGTAACTGTGACAAGGTAAAGCACAACTAGTCACTACTGAAATATTCCGACTCTTGCATTTCATGACAGAAATTCAAAATGAACTTTGAAAAATCATGAGAATGTAGCTGTGACAAGGTAAACCACGACATGACATTACTGAAATATTCCAATTCTTGCATTTCACGAAAGAAATTCAAAATGAACTTAGAAAAATTAAGAGAATGTAACTGTGACAAGGTAAAGCACAACAAAACAGTACTGAAATATTCCAACTCTTGCATTTCAATGAAAGAAATTTAAAATGAACTATGAAAATCAACAGAATGTAACTGTGACAAGGTAAAGCACAACAAAACACTACTGAAATATTCCAACTCTTGCATCTCACGACAGAAATTCAAAATGAACTTCGAAAAATCAAGAGAATGTAACTGTGACAAGGTAAAGCACAACAAGTCACTACTGAAATATTCCAACTCTTGCATTTCACGACAGAAATTCAAAATGAACTTTGAAAAATCATGAGAATGTAGCTGTGACAAGGTAAACCACGACAAAACACTACTGAAATATTCCAACTCTTGCATTTCACGACAGAAATTCAAAATGAACTTCGAAAAAACACATTCTAAAATCATCTTTTAAAATGTCTCTAACTGTTTCGCCGAAATGTCCAAAACGGTGTCGTCCAAATAATGTTTTTGATAACACTGTGTTGTCACATTTTAAATTATTAAGAATCCTTTTTCCTGTGTTAATATCTCTCTTCATCTAAGATAAAAACATTCGGTTATTTGAAACCTACTTTGTAACGAGCGATTAATATTCAAATTATACCTGTCGGATTAATATTCAACCTTCCCGATGGCTTATTTTGATAAAGGATTAAATACGCACAAAGCTAAGTGCAAAACACATCCCAGTTTAAGAATGCTTGTTCAACCATCAATTGTGCAATAGTGATTTGTTTATATAGAGTTTGTTTAAAGAAATAATGGATCTTTGCATTAGAAAACATCTTGCTTAAAAGAGAAATTACAGGTAGGGTTTATAAATCTATAGAAAAGTATGATAAGCTATTTGCTACTTCTGTGTTATAAGCACTCTTTTATATACTGTTAATTTGGTTAATGGTAATGAAAGAAAATGAAATAGGATTATTATAGAATAGTTTAGAAACAAATTTAAGTTTTACTCATCAAAAGTTACGCGCTTGAGAAAATTTACCTTATTTTTGAAAATACGGAAAGAAAAAAAATTATATACATTTACAAATTCTGACTGCACAAGCTCCTAGAATAGCATGGGAGGGAATATAAGCCCTTAAAATAGCATGGGAGGGAACTTAAGCCCTTGTAATATCATATGAAGGAACATAATATACTAGAATAGTAGGTGAGGGAACATAGAATCGCATGGAAGGGAACATAAGCCCTTAAAATAGCATGGGAGGGAACATAAGCCTTGTAATAGCATAGGAAGGAACATAAGCTCCTAGAATAGCATGGGAGGGACCATAAGCCTTGTAATAGCATAGGAAGGAACGTAAGCTCCTAGAATAGCATGGGAGGGAACATAGAAAAGCATTGAAGGGAACATAAGCCCATAAAATAGCATGGGAGAGAACATAGAATAGCATGGAAGGGAACATAAGCTCCTAGAATAGCATGGGAGGGAACATAAGCCTTGTAATAGCATAGGAAGGATCATAAGCTCCTAGAATAGCATGGGAGGGAACATAATCCCTTAAAATAGCATTGGAGGGAACATAAGCCCTTAGAATAACATGGGGGGAACATAGAATAGCATGGAAGGGAACATAAGCCCTTAAAATATCATGGGAGGGAACATAAGCCCTTGTAATAGCACAGGAAGGAACATAAGCTCCTAGAATAGCATGGGAGGGAACATAATCCACTCAAATCCATAAGTACATGCTCTGGAAAGGTACCAAGGAACATAAGGCAAGCAAATAACACAGGAAGGAACATAAGGCAAGCAAATAACACAGGAAGGAACATAAAGGCGGCAAATCCAGAAGGCGCATACTACTAATAATATCTTAAAATTCTCAGACCTCGGGGGCATAAGCCCTTAAAAATATTAAAAATATGAAACAAATGTTAAAATATGGTAGATAATTGTTTAAAGTTTTCATAAGCCAGTATGTCCTTAGTCAAAATTGTCCTTCTAAGGGTATGTGAAAAAAGTAAGGAGAAAAAAGGATGAGTCCCTTATGCGTCATAATATGCGCCTTGCGGGGGGGGGGGCATTTGGGTAGCCGTATATTACCGTAGAGGCAATTGCTTACAAAGTCTTAGAATTGCTGGGACTTGGAGGTTATTATGAGAGTCCAGGCTCAGGAAAAGCTTGAATCAATGGGTTGAAAGCATATTCTTAAAACGAAAAAAAACTGAAAAAGTGTCTTAGGAACGCTGAGCGGGGCCAAAGGGTGTCGTTCGCCATCCAGAGTTTGCCACGGTGACGTGGTTTGCCAGGGGGACATCACTTTGAGTGTGCATTGCTGAAACATAATTGATTAGAGTTATAAGAATATTTGGATTATGAAAATATCTGTAAATGCCTTTGGAATAATGACCGTGCCAAATTGTGCCATTTGCCATCCATAGTTTGCCAGGTTGGCGTGCATTGCCTTGGACTAGAATACTCTACAGCTTAAAGATAAGGTGGGATGTGTTAAAAGAGTTTATCGGGAGAGGAGGACTAAAATCTAACATCCCAGTTATAGAAACGATACATTTTCGGTAAAAGCTCTTAATATGGTTTAAATTTACCTCTGATAGCAACTCCACCTTCCGAAAATGATTGCTAGGGGGAGGGTGGGGCGTATCGTCAAGATGGTGTGAAATATTCGTAGTCGTGGCTCAAAGAAACGGGAATATTTTAGTTAAAACCTTTTAATATGGCTTAAATCTAGCTCTAATATCAACTCCATTCTCTGAAAATGATTGCTAGGGGGATGGGGCGTATTGTCACGATCGATTGAAATATTCATAGTTTTGGCTCAAAGAAACGGGGCATTTTCGTTAAAATGTTTTAATATGTCTTAAATTTAAGTCTAATATCAACCCCGCCCCCTGGAAATGATTGCTAGGGCCCCCGTCTTCCTATTATACACGGTTCTTTTTGCCTATATTGCGATCCTTTATGAGCCTTTTTTCACGTTTTTTTGTTTGTTGTGTTTTTCTAACTGTATTTTCTTTGTTTTGATATTGTTGTAAGTTTGTTTTTATTAAAAAAATTGTATGTACAATAACCCTAATCCTTTCGATTTATTGTTTTGGACGAATCTTAAATTAGCTAGGTGTTTACATAATTTAAGCATGACTTTCTCCTTTATTACAAAAATACTTTGAGAGCAATTGTCTCTTGAGATGTATGTTTTCCAAGTACGTACCAAATTTCGGCAGTAAAAACCCCGTTCTAGCATTCGAAAAAGGGGAAATTTCAGGCTTCGCACAATAGATTATTTTTGGAATGAAGTTATTGATACAGAATATTGTGAATAGAAGTTTGTCGTTTTGCTTGGAGCGTTGTTCCAATAGAAGGAAACAGACCTTTCGAGTCCTAGCGGAGTCAAAGAAAGAAAAAATGTTTTGTACGTTTCGGCTAAAAAAAATCATAAAAAGTATTATGTGACAGTGATGTGTGCACTGTCATTACGTAATAAGTGCGCTGTCATTACATAAGACCCAGGTGTGTGCTGACCTCAAATAAGGTGTGTGATGTCGTTAAGATACAATCGGGGATTTCCCATGAGCCCTGTTACGAGGTTACATTTAATTGCGTCATCCATATTATACCCGACCGTTTAATACGGGGTAAGTCGTGTGACTTAATTGGAGTGCAGGGGGTGTGTCGTGGGGATTTCGCCAGCTGTGATCCTTTTAATAGACTACCAGGAACCAGGGACATGTTGCGGGAATCTTGCCAGCCACCCGATGGCTGGCAAGATTTCCAGCAACCTGTTATGTGGGTTAGTAGCTCCATTTAGAATTCCCTATTACTGCACTCTTGTATTACAGCAACTACACTCTGATTAATCATATAAAAAATACTGAAACACCTGAAATTCCAGGAATCTTGCCAGGGCATGTTGTCGGAATCTTGCCAGCCGCCCGGTAGAAACAGGGACCGCAATGCGCTGGTGTGAGGAACTAGGAGCTTCACTTAGAATTCATTATTATTGCTACTTTTGTATTATACAAACTATACTCCGATTAATCATATGGAAATACTGAAACAAAATTACGTCATCTGTAAACAGGGGTGTGTCGTGTGACATCACGGGAATCTTGTATGGGCTTTCCAGAAACAGGGTCTCCTAGAAATTTTATGGGAATCTACTATGGTCTTTCTTGAACTTGAAATGCCCTCACTACTATTTTGCCCGGGGCACAAGAAAGACCAGAGGTTTCTCAAGAAATTGCCAGAGGCCATTGGTTACTATACATTCTCACAAGCTCGTGTATCCAGAGAAAGGATCCCGGAAAACGGGGGATTGAAAATTTAAAAAAAAGTTTGTGGATGAAATATCAATATCCATGCAGGAAGAAAGTGTCCGGAAAAGTAATTATTCCTCCGAAAAAATGGATGTCTGCAATTAAATTTATCTGTGCAATAGGTGACAGGAAATTTTACATTGGATTTCAAATTTGCTTATTTTACCTATGCTTGTGAGTTGCGATCCTTCAATATTCGAAGGCCTCTGCGTTTTGCCACAAAGGAAATGTGTTTCTTTTTACTGCGGTTTGCTGCAAAAGGCCATGTGTATCATTGTAATGAAGGGCTAAAGCCATATATTTGGATTTTACCTATTCGAGACAATAATAAGCGAGACACTTGACACTCAATAATTATATATGACCTCTAATTGGTATACGGCCAAGGCCATGCCCAGAGGGGGGGCGGGAGGTTTGATTCCCCCCCCCCGAAATGTTTGTTTGACTCTTAAAAATGTAACAAAATAGATATAAACAAATTTTTTATGTGTTTTTTAGGTTGTTTTGTACCTCCCCCCCCCCCGAAAAAAAACTTTGAGTAAAACCCCCTCCGAAAAAAATCCTGGATGGCCTTGTATGCGGCATTTTTTTTTTAACCAAAATCAGGTCGATTGACTACCCTTTTCAGCGCAAAATGTGTATTTTAACAAAAACTTACTTTTGGTAGTAAATATCTTAATGACTCCATATACTGGTCGGATCAGTCTGATCCCTTCATGATTTATGGGTACTTCGGCTATAGACAGTCGAATGAATGCAGTGATGGAGACTCGTAAAGCGGGTAATTGTTATCTAAATTGATCGAAGAGCGTGGTTTCTCATTGAATTTACAATATTTAAATTGTTGTTTTTGGGGGTTTAGGGGGAGAAAAAGGTACCTAGGATAGGATAGGTTAGGTCAGGTTATGTATTTAATATATGCAATGCTTACCCCCCCACCACCAACCCCCCCCCCACCACCACCAACCCCCCCCTAATGTGCAAATATATACCCCAAATTTGTTTATAAACTATTATATTTTCATCTTATTTTGTTTTATTTCATTAGAATTAACCAACCTTGACTTTTTAGAAGTGCCCATATAATGCCCAAGTACCGATATATCTTAAGAGATGTAGGGGAATATAGAGTTGCGCTTGGAAACATTTGGTAGGGAGGTCGGAGGAAGAGATTGGATTTTGGAAATTTTGAGAAGTAGGTATTACTTAAATATATATAATATAGAAAGTTCGTCCGGGTAGGTATGAGGTATCGTGATGATTTTCCTAAACAATCAGTTTTAGTGTCTTTTCAGTTTATTTTTTGTTGCTATTTTTTTATTTTTTTTTGCTCGTTTTGTGTATGTCACCATGGCCCAATTGGGCTTTCGTGTGAATAAATTTATCTATCTATCTATTTATCTTATTTAAACGTAGTTTCAGCTAATTTCTCAATGAGTTTTTGGCTTTTCCATTCAGGTTCAAGGTTAGTTAGATGGGTAAAAGTAAACAACACCAAAGATGCGCTCTTCATGCCTATTATGGCAGAAATCTGTAGCAACATATTTACCTAAACATGTTCTTAAAAATAAGGATGGGTATTATCATATGGCAAAAAGGACTATTGACAACAGTGTCAAAAGGAGTATAAAAAAAACAATGGCAAAAAGCTTATACAAAAAAAAGTTTAATAAACAATTTTTGTAAGCACCAAAACTAAGAGGCTTTTGGACAAAGTTAAGAAGTAAAGGTAATAAACCTGCAGCAGTCACCACCAAAAACATGGCTTTGACTTCTAACAGGGATACTTTGACTTACACCCTAAGAAAGTCAAGAAGTGTGTACTGTTGTAAACTGCGCGAGGGGCGTAATTTTCTACTGGGAAGAGGGGACAAGCCCCTCTCCGCACCTCAGTTAGCCCCCTAGACCTCCGTTTGCCCCCCCCCCGGCTGAAATTTAGTTTCTGCAAAAAATAGAGTCAAAACTAAGATAAGCTTGCATAGTTCAAACATCCAGAGAAACCGGTTCTGTTATTCTTAGCTTTTATTTACCCTTATGGTATGGTATGTCTCATTTTTCATTTTCATTTGCACTTGATTTGGGAAAATTGGCTCCAACTCTTCCCCCCCCCCCTCCAGGATTTTGACGAAATTACTCCACTGAACTGCACCCATTCATAACACAATATACTATTTTATTTTATACATTGCCTTAAAGGTGCGTCATCAGAAGTGTCAACTGACAACTGACATTATGTTTATCCTAGGCTACAGAGAGCATGTGCAATCGCGAGCACCCTGCTATTTTTCTTCAGTGCCACCGACAAAAGTTTATTTCTAGGTGTGCGTTCCAAGTGGAAAATACAATTTAATTTGTACAATAAACCTGGAACGGTTTATTAACTAGTGCCTCAATCCGTATTGTAATTGATCCTTAAAATATGAGTAATTTTAATGAGTAGTGACCTACGTTTCTGTATTATATTATTATTATTATTATAATTATTATTATTATAAAATACAAAAAAATGAGTATTGAGTCTTTAATATTCATCAATAGTTTAATTGTCACTAGAAAGGTCATTTGCCTCCACTTTCCTGAGTCTGATGAGGATTGTGCAGAATTGAATACACAAAGATGTTAGTTAACCGTATCCACGAAAATTTGACGCTAAGTTAATCTTAGATCGTTCCATCTGTTAATTCGCTCATCACGAACGAAAAATTTAATTTTTACTAAATATTATTGAATTTTTGCCGAACATGGAACACACTCTTGGTGTTTGAAGCAGTTGAACACCGGAAAAACTGTTTGAATATCTATCAGCATTGTTTGTAACATTCTCGTTCGATATGTGGTGGTACGCTTGCATATTGAGAATCTATTTTGGTAATAAATTTATGGTAGCGTGCCGATAATATAGTGTATGTGAAAAGGGAGCATAGGATAAAGGTGCATAGCCTCATTGAAATATACTTGAAGATGTTCACCACGCTTTAACCCGTAAATTCTGCTTTAACCTGTAAATGATCCCCGAAATGCTTTTCTGGCTCGTAAATACGTCACAAAAATGAATAAAAACCAATTTTTTTATGTTTTTTGTCTACCCCCCCTCCCCCGAAAAAATACTCTTGTAACCCTCCTCCCCCCCGAAAAACATCCTGGATATGGCGCTGATTCTGGATATTGTATTTTTCCCTAATGATCAGTACAATACAGTCGAAAGAAGGGAACATTTTCCCTGTCAATTTCGTCGTTTTTTCTATGCAATTAATTGATTTGGCAGCTGAACCACTAAAATATCGCTAATAACTAATAAAAACGGAGATTTAACGAAGAAAATTCTATCTGTAATTCAATCATTTTGAAATAAAAACATGTTTGTGACAGTGTGTCACGAAACAAGTCAAAAGTAACATTTCAATTCGCTTGGTCAGCCGGAATTTCTCCAAAATTTAAATTTTCAGATTGTGGCGTTTCGTAGCTTTATCCTCGTGAACAATTTTCAGACGCTTGGCAACAGGATTACTATTATCAGGCAAGAAAACCTCTATATTTTCGCAATTTGAGTAACACAATGAGGAAATACACGTGTAAAAAACTTAGTAAATCGCACTAATGCAGTCTAACCACAACCGCAGAACAAACAGCAAGTGTACAGGAGTTATAAAAATAATGCTTACAATATACATTTCATTCGTTGTTTTTTTTTGGGGGGGGGGATTTTTCTCTCTCTTTTTATGACAAACCATTAACTTAATTTTAATGCAGAACAAGTACGATCACTATTAGATTATTTGGTACTTGTGCATTATATCCTACACAGCGCTATAGACTGTACCAGGAAAAACTACAGTAAACCAGTCAAACGAGTATTTGCAATGGATAAATGGATCGCAAGCCATGATTTCTTATTGCGTTTACAATATTTAAACTGTTGTTATGGGGGTTTAGGGGGCGAAAGGTACCTAGGTTAGGTTAGGTTACGTATTTAATATAGGCTATGCTTTACCCTCCACCCCCCCCCTAATGTGCAAATATATAGCCCAAATTTGTTTCTAAACTATTATATTTTCATCCTATTTAATCTCATTTCATTAGCATTAACCAAACTTGGCTTCTTTCGTGTGTACCATTAAGCGCAACAGTACCCATTAACTATAAGCTATGCCTGAATTATATCTCGTTTTTATTGCAAAGACTGTGGGATCAATTTACGGAAATAAAGGGGCAAAATCTATTTTTTCAAAATCTATTGGGGATGATTTTGCTGTTTATTCCTATTTTACAATAAAAATGCCAAAAAATAGTATTTTCGAAATCAAGAGTGGTTAAAAATCTAGGGGGTGTATATCCCCATTGTCACTTTACAATTTATACCCCTGTGCAAAGCTGGGTACTTATGTATTATAGCGATCCCATTCAAGAAGTTTGATCTGATCTGTCTGTATACAACCGGTTTGGTTGTCTGCATTCGGAGACATCAGCTTAGACACAGTAAGATAAACTACAATATAGTTATATTTTAATTAAATATTTAATACATAGAGTTGGTACTTTGGTTAGGTATTGAATATAACGCGTTCTTGGCGGCCTGCTTTTCCATAGTTCTTTGTTGTAATTTCCATAATTTTGCTACTTAAGTATTGTATTTTCATCATATTTGGGTATATATTATTACGACTAACCTAATTTCACTGCTTGAGTGGGGTCGATATAATACATAAATACCCAAAGATGCTTTAATCAGTGGTTCTAAATATTATCAGGTTTATTTTCAGGTTTGAACCAAACTGGGAGATATTAAAGACACGCAAGATGGAATAGAAACATAGGCAAGTTCCCATGGTCTGTTCAACAGCCTGATGACTATAATAGGTCCCCAATAATGGTAAGATCCAAAAATTATTTTAGTTCAATTATTAACACCAAGGACGATCCCTAAAAGCTTTATATTCAAATAAGGTTTTAGCTCTGCATTTGCTAAATTTGGGCGAACAATAATATAGGCTCGGGGTTGCCAAAACTTTTAGGGACAAAAGTGTCCAAATCACCCAAAAAGGGAAACTTTTAGTGTCCCTCTAGAAAATTAGCCAATATACAGGGTTGCCACTATGAATTTTCAAAACCTGTGAAAAAGGTGCCGAAAAACCTGTGCGCAAAAACATCTATAAGAAAAATCCCCAAGACGTTACCAAAGCTTTAAAGTAAAGTAAAAATTAAAAGCAGCCGTATTTATAAAAAAAAAGAAGAAAATTAGGACATTTGGTTTTTGATTTGGAAAAGTGTCCTTTTTTTCAAAAAGCTGCCTTTTTACCCAATAGTGTCCCCGTGTCCCTCAGAGTGAAAAAGTGTCCAAAAGCCTCTAAAAGTGTCCATTTGGCATCCCAGTATAGGCTATGCATAAACTGAACTTAACTGGGCCATTAGTGTTTTATATTTAAATCTACTGCTATAGGATATCTATTTCAAAACTCTCGTGGCATTTTCATTTTGGCAGACTCTTAACTAAGCGACGATCCGGAACCAGACAGGTGATTCATCTTAGGCGCCAGCAAGTGCAATGCGATAGTGCAAATTCAGCAGTTTATTCCAACAGGAAGTTTGGAATGCGTACTCTAGTTTATTCAGCAATCTGTGGCAACAGAATTAGAACCCAATTCAATGTCCTAATTAAAAGCTTGGAATAAAAGATACAAATGCTACTTCAGCCATTAAAAGCACGGTTACCACCTAGATAATCGAAAAAACGCAAAAGCAGGCAAATTACAGGAAGATATATAAAATGATGAGAAAGCCTTCCAATTTGGAGATTGGACGGGGGAAGCCGGAATGACAGAGGTGATTCGTATTAGGCGCCAGTAAGTGCAATGCGTTAGTTCAAATTCAACAGTTCAATCCAACAGGAATTTTGGAATGCGTATTATAGTCTGTTCAGCAATCTATGGCAACAGAATTAGAACAAAATTCAATGTCCTAAATTAAAAGCTTGGAACAAACGGGGGAAAAATGTAAAAATACTACTTCAGTCATTAAAAGCATGGTTGCCACCTAGACAATCTTTAGAAACGCCTCAGCAGGCGAATTAAATGAAAATACAACAAATGATGTGAAAATCATTAAAAGGTACTTGAATATTATTCGCCAATCACTTAAAAGTTAACGCTGTGTAAAACTCGAGAACAAACCGGTTTCTTCGTTAGTTTCTTTCAGCTTAGCGTGAGACAAGACAAAGACAAGTGAAAGAATAAATCGGAAATATATAATTTGGGCTATATATTAGCACATTATGGGGGTAAAGTATTTGGACAGCTTAAAGTTAGAAAACGATTCTTACTTCATAATAAACAGAATAATGGTATCTAACAAATTTTGCATATAGACCCGCTATATTTTATCACCCCCCCATCCCCTAATGTGCAAATATATAGCCCAAATTTGTTTCTAAAGTATTATATTTTCATCATATTTTGTGATATTTCATTAGGAATGAGGGTACTGATGCGTTATATGGGCCTTTGCAAGGAAACAAGTCACGAAAAACCCGCCAAACGGGTTAATTCAAGAGACCGCTATAGAGTTATGCAATGCAAAGCGTGGTTTTCATTGCGTTTACGATATTTAAACTGTTGTTTTTTGGGCTTTAGGGGGGGAGGTACCTAGGTTATGTTAAGTTCGGCTACATATTTAATATATGCTATGCTTTACACCCACCCCCACCCCCAAATATGCAAGTACATAGCCCAAATTTGTTTACAAACTATTATATATTCATACAATTTTATTTTATTTCAATAGCATTAACCAAACTTGACTTTTTAAAAGGGACCATATAATGCACCAGTACCGGATGGAGCGTCAAAGAAACAGGTTTTAATTAAATGAAGGACTTGAGTGAGTGGCGTGTAACACACAAGTACCCATTAAAATTTGGAGATTGGGGTGGGGGAGGCCCACTGAGTAAGCGGCTGACCTAATCCCTCTTTCCTAGAAGAAAAATTTGAATTCTTCTCTAGAGCTTTGACTGGGTATGCTCCTGGAGTCTTTACTGACACGGATATTATTTTGATGAGCCTTTTACAGGAAATTTTAGGCAAAATCGTAAAAATTTTGCGATTTTAGGGATCGTAAAATCTTACAATTTTATAGGCCGACTTATGTCGAGTATAAGTAAAACAAATTCGATATTCCTTTTTTCATTTTCAGCAAATGGAGGAGAAACTTGCGTAGTTAAGTTCACTCTACGTGCCTTTGTGCTGCGGTGAGTTGTTAGTAGTAGTAGTAATGGTACTCGCTTGAGCACCCACTTTTTAGGCGTACTTTGGTCTGGTAATTTTTACTTACTTATCTTTAGTCTTATTCTTGAGAAATCTTACTGTCATTTTATAGGTCAGAAACCTAAAAGGATTTTTTTTATAGCTGGCCCTATGACAGTCATAGAAAAAATGTGCGTCAAATATCCCACCAGACGCTTTCGTACCTATAGGCTATTCAAAACCGTATACAGGAACTTATTCAAAGCTGTAGCATTTCGGGGGTCGACGGAAGTTTGAAAAATGACAAATTTTGGTATCCTGATTTAATATAAAAAAAAATCAAAAAAGACCTAACACGAAGACCTCTTCTGTGGAAGGCATCACCAACTATATCGATGTGTACACTTCGAGGACGTAAACATAAACCGATTATAGGCACGGAAACAGAGGTGAAGGAAATAGATTTAGATGCCCCAAGTTCAGGGGCGTCGTTTGGGGATGGCAAGGGGGGCAGTTGCCCCGCCAATAATACGGAAAAAATAGTATACATCCCATGCCCTTTGACTATCCAGATATGGACCCGTCTTGCCCCCCCCCCCTCAATAAAAATGCTGGAGATTCGCCCCTGCCAAGTTGTGTATATCAAGAATATACTGTGTGTGATCACTTTATGAATACTTTCAAAGCTAAAAGCATGGGTTAAAACAACAGAGATGCATATTTTTACCTTTAGACGTATTTTGCTGAACGCTTATTCCAGGACTAGGGGTCTTGAGCGCAGCATTTTAGTTAACAACAAAAATTGGCTCCTATAGATTGAAGATTTTTTTATCTTTTTTTTATCTTGGTCATGTGCCTTGTCACATGACAATCAACTAATGAGACGATTCTTCAAAGAAAATTCCTGATTTGATGACGACTTATCTTCTAGAGGATTTCAATTTCGCATGCAAAAAAGGCTACGTAGCTTGAAATTGCAGTCCAGTACATGGAAATACAGATACGTGACTTTAGGAGGGACGAATTGGCCAGTGTTTTCTCTGATTTTCCGATCAACTCAATCGTCCAAGTCCAAGAATACCTTTTTTTAGACCAAGGACAACACAATATCGTTGACATGATGCTTGTCTTAGAAATTTTTAGGCATACGAAGGTAAATAGGCTACCCATATGGTACAACAACTTTTCGATATGAGTTTTCAACTTACCATGAAAGTAATTTCAGGGCCGTATCCAGGATTTTTTGGGGGGCGGGCGGGGGGTTGTTTCTGGGGTTTAACACACAAAAAAACTTAACAAACGCATCCAAAATTTGTTTATATACATTTTGTTAAGAATTAAAAGTTAGAAAAACATTACAAGGTGGAGGGTGATTTAAAACCCCCTGACCCCCCTGAATACAGCCTCGAGTAGCTTGCATTTATTAAATGCAGCGGCGTCATTTGAGGAGGGGGAAGCATTCCCCCTAGATTTTGAAAAAAAAACTTATGTTGTATTTTCATTGTAAATGCCTTGTTTTATGGTATTTTCATTAAAAGAACAAAAAAAAAAAGAAACAAAGAATCCTACCCCTAGATTTCAAAAAATACATTTTACCCCTCCCCCAATATTGCCGTGAGCTGGGTTCAGTGAGTAAATGATGTAAAATCTCTTCCGGTTTAGTTACTTTTTCAATTCACGTGACTTCAGAGACTGTCCAGGGTACTTTCTTAAATGGAACACTCCAGAGTTGGGCTGTGTAAGATCTGGCAGAAACCGGTTTCCCTTCCTGGATCGGTTGTGATTTGCTTATTTTGAGTGAGAAAATATGATGTATGCATATTTTTATTAGAAATTTAATATATAGAGGTGGTTAGGGTTAGGTTAAGCTAGCCATTTAATATAATGCGTTCTGCGCGGCCTGCTTTCCACAATTCTTTGTCGTAGCTTCCATTAATTTGTTTCTAAAGTATTATATTATCATCAATTTTGGTATATTTCATTAGGATTAACCTAACTTCACTTATTGGGTGTGTTCCGTTTAACAGACAAGTACCCTGTCTAGATAGTTATAGACATAGTTTCAAAGACTAAACAAAGTAGTTACTACATGTCAAACAAGGGTATTCAGGGCGAGCCAGGTCAGGTTTAAATCGACAGCCGAAATTGTGACAAGTTAATCTCACTGTGACAAGTCAAGCTGTTTTACTCTTCATTGGTTCCTCTTTGAAACTGCTTTCATATACATGCTAAGGAGCACTCTCTTGGGATGTAGAGGACCAAGTCGAAATGTCAATTACAGCCAAATGGCCATCACGGGGGGGGGAGCTCTTAGTTCACAAATAATGACATCCTTACTGACAGATATTTAAAATCCAGCCCAATTCCAGAATGGATCTATCTTGTAAAATTGTGTCAGATCTTGTTATATTTTGGTACAGTATTTCCACCCGTAGTGTATTTCCAAGCTAGACCAGATTCGGCATATTTCACACAATTTCAGTAAATTTTAATGTCAAGTGAGATTTTATTGGTTGCTCTATGTTTTTCATATTTTTCACAAATTAAGGTAGGGATTTTACTTTCCTCATTTTTGTCTAAAAGTATACTCCGACTCAAAAGTTAGCGATATGCCAAATGCTTCACCGTGAAAGTGTAAACTTCTCAAACTTCTAACAATGGAGTTTGAGTTGAGACGGCGTTCTGTATCAGCGACGAAATAACATTCTGAATTCCTTACAGCTGTCAGTTCCTGGTTTTGGTCTTTTTTATCCGTGGAAAACAAGAGAGGGTAAGTGCGCCACAGTAACTAAATGGTGACAAGGAAAGGCATTAATAAGAATACTGGTATATGTGGTACTGGTGGTAGTCTAAAGGATTCAAGGGCCTGGATCCCATAAAAAAGGTGAAAATATGCCCAAGAATCCAAAAACATTATATTTTCACCAACTCAGGCACAGTTTATTTCAAACTATGGACCCTAACCCCTCTCTGGAGAATTGGAAACTATGCATTCGCGGCTAAGGGGCTAGAGCCAAACCCAAAATGTCGCTTTTAAAGCTGAGTCTCCATAAGAAACACTATAGAACCGAATGGGTACTTATCTTGTAAACACGGAAGAAAGACCGCATCGAAATCTCAAAGATGCTATATGAAAAACAGGTTTTCGCTGGCTAGTGAGGTATTGCTCACTCCGTGACAAAGATTTAAACTTTAGGTTTTTGGGGTTGAAGGGAAACCTGTCAAACGGGTATTTGTTATCTAAATGGATTGCAAAACGTGATTTCTCATTGCGTTTACAATATTTAAACTGTTGTTTTTGGGGCTTAGGGGAGGGGGGGGGAAAGGTACCTAGGTTCAGTTTGGCTACGTATTTGATATATGCTATACTTTACCCCCACCCCCTAATTTGCAAATATATAGCCCAAATTTGTTTCTAAACTATTATATATTCATCCTATTTTATTTTATTTCATTGGCGTTAACCAAACTTGACTTCTTTTGTGTGTTATATACAATGTATCAGTACCTTTTTATCATACTTTGTTTTATTTCATTAGCATTAGCCAAACTTCACTTCTCGCGTGTTTACTGGATACTCAACAAGCACCACCGAATGCTTTTCAACATTTTTTTTCACAGCAAACTTCCATAATAAAGTTCCCGTGTACCAAGAAAAACCAAATACTTCGGAAAAGAATCAGATTCGGAAAATCGCTATATGATTTCTTTTTCCATGGTGTGGTAAAAAAATATGACATTGTTTAGGAGGATCATGGTTAAACTCTTTCTTTGAAAATTTGCCTTTTCACACTCAGGGATTAAATTTCTGAGCATTATTCCTTTCTTCCTTTTAATTACTACGTTAACGATTGATAACGATCGTTAACGATTACTACGTTACGTTAACGATATATATATATATATATATATATATATATATATATATATATATATATATATATATATATATATATATATATATATATATATATATATATATATATATATATATATATATATATATATATATATATATATATATATATATATATGCATGTGTATATATATGAAAAAGCAGAATATCGAACAGAATACAGAATATGTGTGGCTCATTGTAAGATCATTTACGCAAATGGGTACTTGGGTACTATATGGGCCTTTACAAGGAAACCAGTCATGAAAAACGCGTTTTTGACGGGTTAACCGCTATAGAGTAATACAATGATAGCGTGGTTTTCATTGCGTCTACGATATTTAAACTGTTGTTTTTAAGGGTTTAGGGGGGGGGGGAGGTACCTAGGTTAGGTTACGTATTTAATATATGCTATCCTTTACCCCCCACCTCACCCCCTAATGTGAAAATATATAGGCCAAATTTGTTTATAAACTATTATACATTCAACCTATTTTATTTTATTTCATTAGCATTAACCAAACCTTTTAAAATAACATTGTTTATTGCATATGTGTGTCAAGGAGTCATTGATCTAAGGATGCCCAGTAGCAGCTTACCATTTCCCCCATTAAGCAAATCTCCCTTTAGCCTAATTATTGCACCTAAAAAGAAAATGTCCTAATCTATTCAGTGGGCAAGTTCACAGTCTATTCGTAAAATTAAGATCCTTCAAATTTGTTCCAAGTTGTAGACAATTGACTAGCACCTGAATCAAAATTTTATTATATTTAACCGGTAAGTATTTAAAACAATATTCTTCACTAAACTTTCTTCGGTGCTTATATGTTATAGCTACAACACCTAAGTTATTCATCTAAGTAGAACCGGTTTCTCTGGCGCTCAATCCTAGTAAAATACCACAATATGATGGAAATATAATACTTTATTAACAAAATTGTGGGAACTAACCTGACCTAACCTAACCAAATTTTCATTTTAACATCCATGGTCAGACACTATCCTCTATCAATATAAATCGCAAACTAAATGAATTCCATACATGGTCAGAAAAACCGGTTCTACTTAGATGAAAAACTTGGGTGTGAAAATTCTTCCTTTTCCAAAACAGTGGCCCCAATTCTCAAGAATCTTGGGTGTAGGGGCTAAATGATATTCAACGCTACAAGCAAATTTAGTTTAGTTTCACTCGCTTCGTTCATTGACCAGTTCTTAAAAACTATACCAGAACTATAAAAGCTATAACAGATAAGTGCCCTCTCTTTAATGTTTCTATAGAAAACAAAACAGTTAAAGCTTTTTTCAGTTGAATTGCCCATCCCCCCCCCGAAACAAAATCCAACATGTGGCTTCTCTTTAATTTTGTTAAGAACTTACTTTCCTGGAATCTAGAAAGGTGCGCCATGCCTATTTAGAGCAAGTAAATGAGCCAGGGACAGACAGGGCCAAACTGTTCAATATACGTGTTAAGTCTTATGTTATGTATTAAGCTGACAAATCGAACCCTGCTGTCCGTTGGCTAAATACGTGATTTTTTGTAACTGTTTGTATTCATATTTTATTAGTAATTCTATCTATCTATATTTATACATTCTATATCAACTGACAGTTGCCTATCAGCAGAACAACAATTCCATCTAATCTAAAGTATCCATATAATTTAAAGGTATACATTGCTTTCTATTGCTTATTAGTAGTTCAATAGAGTGGAAGAGATGCATATTCATGTTTAAAAAACAAGTTCACAATCACGCATTCGACTAGTGGTGCTACAATTTTTTTAAGAACTGGTCAATGAACGAAGCGAGTGAAACTAACAAATTTGCGTGTAGTGTTGAATATCATTTAGCCCCTACACCCAAGATTCTTGAGAATTAGGGCCACTGTTTTGGAAAAGGAAGAATTTTCAACATTTCGAAAAAAACTTTTCTGTATTTTCATTTTATTCAGTCGAAAAATACCTTTTCTGTATTTTTATTAAAAAGTACCTTTTCTGGATTTTTATTGAAAATTACCTTTTCGTATTTCCATAAAAAAAAATCGAGAAACAAGCAACATTCCTTCCCGTAGATTTTACAAAATACATTCTGTCCCATCCCATCCCAAGATTTTCGTCAATGGGAGCCACAGTTTCCAAAAAGGAAGAATTTGCCTTGAGGCATGGCAAGACTGAAAAAATACTGTTGCAATTTATAAGAATATATCCTCATTTTTCGAATATTATCTTATTTTTTATTTAGCCTGAATAGGGGTTTTTCCCTCCCGAAAGGTCTATCCTAATGTGTCCTAAGACTTCTAACAGTCTGGATTGGGGCCTTGTCCTTTGTTGAATTCAAATTATACCAACAGAATGACGCTAGTTCCCGAGGAGACATAAATTCCTCTCCGCCTAGCAAGTCCATATACAGGGGGGAGGGTAGGGTACCGGATGTGAACCCCCCCCCCACACCGAAATATTTTTCTGGCTCATACAAATATAACAAAAGTGCATTTTTATACATTTTTAAAGTTTTTTTTTGTAAATTCTCACCTCCCATACAAAATCTTGGATAAATCCTTGCCCCCGAGCATCTTCCCAATATTACTAAATGAAAATAATAATTGTACAGAAAAGCGAGTAACATTCTAACTGATTAGCATAAATTCATTTCACCGAACCCAAGTTAGGAACTTTCAGCAACAGGGACGATCATGCTGGCCTCCGCTGAAGTGTATTCCTGATGCCATCTCTTCAAACCACTCAGCTCAATAGATACAAGATAATATAAATTAAAAAGCTTGGAAGTAAAATAGCTACTCTTCTAATTACTTACCAAAAACAAAAAAGAAAAAAAAAGACTAATCTTCTTTATCAGAAATTCCAATGAAGCCTACATTCAACTGCCGACAAAATCATCATAATTAACTTTCAAATGAACAAAAAGTCAAATGTGCATCAACTGGTGTATGGTGAATGATAATTACCTAAAAAGGTCAGCACAAAACCTTAGCCATAAAACTATGCATCTAAAAATAAAGGAAATGTCACCTAGTTTCACCTTGGAAGTCACGCAGCCATTCCATGAACATCACTGTGTTTTCCTGTGATGAACCGTTCATTCAAGTTCATTATACCTGGATTGACAGAATCCCGCCAAAGCAACGTAGACGTAGTAATCACGTGATCAAAACAGAGAGGGTGAAGTTCGCTAACCTCGGAATTTGTAGACAAACAAGGCACTGGGCAGATTTTACAAGGGTTCATTGTTCCTATTTGCTGTAAATAAAGGAATGCGGTAATAATATTAGGAAAGGTCCGGATATTTTAAACAGTTTGTAGTTTTTCTTTACTCACGGATGAACTTTGAGGTTGTTTCCAAGAGTTGACCCTCAGCTACTCTTGACTAACTCTTCTCTCTCATGAGAGTATCAACAAATACTTCTCTATTACATGTTGACTGGAATGTATAAGATTAATTTTTTTAAATTGTTGATAGTGGCAACACAAAGTCAATTCTAGTAACTAAAACTACTCTATATAAATATAATATTATTTATATACAGTGATGAAAACATACAAAAAGGTACCAGGGCAAGATTAAACATACATATTATCCAATTTCAAATTAAATTTTATTAAGGAAAAGAGGTACTTAAGTATTAGATGGTCACTTTTATATATTGTGCAAGGAAACCAGTCACGAAAAACAGGTGTTAACTGCAAGAGACCGTTATAGAGAAATGCTATGCAAAGCATGGTTTTCATTGCATTTACGATATTTAGACTGTTTGTTTGTTTTTTTTGGGGGGGGGGTTTGAGGGGAAAAGTACCCAGGTGAGGTTACGTATTTAATATATGCTATGCTTTAGCCCCTCCCCCTAATGTGCAAATATATAGCCAAAATTTGTTTATAAACTATTATATATTCATCCTATTTTATTTCATTAGCATTAACCAAACTTGATTTCTTTAGCAGTATATAGAAGTGACCATCTAATGCTTAAGTACCGGAAAAGAATTACAAAACAACAAGAGGCTTTAAAAACTTATGCGTGTCCGAGGAGCCCATAACCACATAAAAATAAAGTATCTAGGTTCTTCACAGCACATTTAACCCTCTAGTGTTACGGATAATTATAGATAACTATAAATAATGATTACTTTTATAAAATGTGTTTATTTTATTGTATTTTTTACCGATAATGGTAATTATTGATAATTGTTATATTATTATAGATTGTGAATAATGATAGCCATAGTTACAGAATTACAAATACTCATAGTAAAGGAAAGCATGGATAAATATAATGAGACATGTGAAAAATAAGAAAATGAAAGAAAAAAGGTAAAAAACTATCTGTAAACTGATCCAAGGCTGTATCCAGGATTTGTTTCGGGAGAGGGGGTAAAAAAAACTTAAAAACCACCAAAACGTGTTTTTATGCATTTTTATTACTGTTTTACGAGTCGGACAATCCTTTCAGGGTATTGTCCGTCTATTTTGTACAGATATTTTAAAATTAAACCTTGAACCTTGAACTGACATAAAGTTTTCATTTTTCTACAGTTACATTCTTCTATTTTTATTTTGTTTCACATCATTAGAAAAACCTTTCCACATAGATGGGCTGCTTGAAGTACCCTGGTGATAAAAAAAAAGCTACTGACCACCTCCCCAAAATAAAATACTTGGTTAGAGTTAACTTTATTGCATAACTCCTCGTTCCAAGGGCCTTTAACCCACTCACTCCTGATTTAATTTTAAGCTTCTGGAACGATCAAGTATAGCTACAATTAGTTGTCAGTTAAGGTTAGAGTTAAAAGGGCTAAAAGTTTAGGAAATGATCTCGAGGAAAAACTGGGAGTTTTATTTTCATTGGAAAGTTGCATTGCTGTAATAATAATTTATTTATAACCCAATATAAAATACAAGTTAAATTAAACTAAAGAAATATAACGAAAAAAAGAAATGATAAACAATTAGCTGAAGAACATGGGAAAAGATCGTGAAAATAACTCAAAATTCGAAATAATAGACTCCGACAGTCCTTTGTGTAGAAAGGCTAACTTAGACGTTATATGTGGAGTATTCTATACAATTTTCCTATTCTTATAACACGGTACCAGACATAATAAGGCTATCAAATATCGCCAAATGGAGTGATTAAATATTATTTATGGCAAAAATTGGCAATATTTCCGATAGAAATAGCACGAAGTGGTCGCGTGCAGTTTTGCCAACACTTTACGGCTATACTTACACACATGGAAGAAGTCCTACTAAAATTAGTGTTCTTACTAAAAATGTACCATCCAAGGTCTAGAAATTTTCAACTTTTAAGAGGTCTGTCGGACCATTCTTCGCTGGAAACTTTTAACCACCTTTACAACGTACAGTTGTCCACATTTACAATGTACAGTGCACAGTTTATAGACAGTAAGCTTATCGCAGATAATTTCTGGTCTTCGGTCTCGGTGCGAACAAAAAGCTCCTCCCACTTGTTTCTGCCTTAGCGGATTAGTCTGTTATCGTCAATCACTGAGAAATGGTTACCAAGTGCATTATTCGTAATTGCGAAAGCAGAAAAAAACCTGGTGAGCCAGCCAAGTGGTTTGCATGCGTCCCATCTCACTGGTATTAATTAATTTATATACAAATTATGACTTAATCTTTTATTTAGGTGGACTCAACTGATCGGCCTATGTAGGATTTTATAAAAAAGGGGGCGGGGGGGTTGATGAAATTTGTGAAAATAAGTAATTTTTTCTTCTTCTAATAACTGGTGGGGTAGGTGTGATGGTTTCAGGGGCGTATCCAGGATTTTCTTAGGGGGGGGCGCAAAATAGGTTGATCCGACAAACTTACGTTAGGAGCAAGTTTAATTAATGCAAACTTGCGTTAATTAGGTAAATTACACTACTTTAGACTAATTTACGGGGGTAACCCTCGCTCCCCCTCTGGATCCGCAACTGGATAGTTTATCATTTTTTTTTCACGTCGTGATATTTATTTTCTCAGATTGTAGTTCCTGTGATATTTGAAAAATTTAGTTACCTGTTTTGGCGGAGAGCCTACATAAAACTAGTTTTGTTTTCAATCAATGTTTTCATAGGAAATGGGCAGACCTTTCCTGAACTTCAAACAATAAACACCTCTGTTTGAAAATCTTTGCACTTTGTGAATTTAGATAGCGATAAGGGTTCCTGATTGAGAACAATTTTAGGACTTGAGTTCTAATTATTGGTTGTTGTGGTAAAAGTTGCCACAATAGCCCTATCCAAGAAAATACCAAACGTCTGTTAAGAAGTGTTTTTCGTAAAATTCTTAGGGAATTTTTAGAAAATTGAAGGACATCACACATTTTAGTTGCAGATCCAAAATTTTACGGGGCTTTACGCTAGAAAAGCTCCTATTATAGAATATTCTTCCAGTTTGTTTACCAGAAAATAAATAAAATGCATTTCTTACTGCTGAGTCTGTATAATCTTAGACCTTTTACGGCAAAATTTCCAAAATATTTCTAAGACTTTTTTCTAACGGGGAACTATAAGAAATAATACATTTTTAGCTATACATTTCAAAGATTTCAGCCGCTAAATTTTACGTTTGATTTTCCAGGGCAACAGAATGGCTAACAGTGTGTGGCCGGGAGGATATTTTGAGAAAACCTACTTATATAAAGAAGTATGCCAATGTATGCAACCGCCATTTTGGCCCACCAGACCTTGTTTGTGAGGAAGAGGGTCTTCACAGCAGATATCGGAAAGTTAAATTCAATACTATGCCATCTATCCTCTTACCCAATAATCCGGAGACTATCGAAGGTCAGAAGCTGGTTTCTGCAGGTGACTGTGTTACGAGGAAGAAGTCTAAGACAATAAAAGAATGTGGCAAAGCAACCGTAAGTGACACTATGGTTGCAATTTCCGAAAAGTCAAAAGCTGAATAAACTTAACTTCACCTTCATCCCTGTCTTAGAAACCTTTAACGAAGAAGAAAATGTGTCCCATTCTTCAGAGATAACTGATTCTTCTAAGCAAAATAGTTATTTGCCGACGCTTTCTAGCTGTTCCTTCGTCACAACTCGTAATTTTAATCCAGAAGTTTCCCCGAAGGACCAAACCGGGCACGCCATTCTTCAGGACTGGGTAGAGCTCACGAAATCAGTGATGGCATTGCTAGACCGGGAAGAAAGAGGTTTTTTCGTAACGGCAAGAGAAACGCTCTTGCATATAACCAGTTTGATACAACTCACTCCTAGGAAACGTGGAGCCCCCACAATATGAAAATAAAGATATCCGTGAAAAATCTGTCTTGATAACGCCAAAAAAGAGAAGAACCAGGGACGAACAAAACACCCCCTTACCTAAAAAAGTCAAAAGGTTGTCTGACGATCTGCCTCAGAACTCAACAGGTGTAAAATTAGGGATGGGAGAGAGGGTAGAATGGTAGGGCACGGAGCAGTTTCCAAGCTCAAAAAAAGAAAATGATACTAAGTCAGTGATACTACAGTGAGTCCAAAATTCGTCAAAATCACAAAAATAGAAAAACCAATAACACGGTATGCTTGGGGTAGGTCTGGGTCCCCAACAGAGTTTCCAAAGATTTGAAAAGCTGTTTTACTAGTAAAATAGAATGTTTTTTCCAAATGTTACAAAAACGATGTACTTTCTTATATTTTTGATTTTTTTAGGGACAGGGGGTGGGTATTAAATACCCATTCTGAGCAACTGCGGATGTTTATGGGGTCAAACCCTATGCTTTTCTTGGAATTATTTTATCGATGTGAATAATAACGGTTATTTGATATTCGTGTTAAATGACCTTTGTTTGAAGTTAATCTGATATAGTCGTACTCAGGCATACGCGCGGACGAAAGGGGGACTTCCGGTCCATGTATTCCCCCAAAAATATACATATTTCAGTTATCTCTTAAATTTTGCATATGATAGTTCTATTTTTGACGCTGATGTACGCATCCACCAAAGTACATTTCTAAGAACGTTTACGTATAAACTGCAATAGATCAATTCCAAGAAGGTAATATTATAGCCTAACTTCTTTCCCTATAGCTAAGTTCAATTTTCAAGTTAATTCCTCTAAACAATTCAGCAAAGCTTTCTTATTCAACCACGAAACAAATTACCTGTCTAGTCAAGGATATTTATCTTAACTCAATAGATACCGAAGAATTTTTATTGACCATTCATAACTGTGCAAAATTGGTTACTATTTTTAGACTACTCTCCCGCCTAAATAACCATCCCCATCTTCCCGCTTTCCTAGACCAAAAAGCAATATATAATTTCCCGCCGTTTGTCTGGTATGCAGACGGAGGCGTAACAATTCCCCCACCCTTTACCACCCACTACGAGACATTTTCAAATTTCCACTCAGTTGCCGTGGGAATGCCTCTAGTCCATTCAAACTACTTCATGCGCTAGCTAAATAGTTCTTGATGAATATAATCCATTTTGACTACTCACTATTTTTTGAAAATATAAGTTCTTTTTTTGATAATAATTAATATTATGTGTTCTTAAATATAAAATTTTTACTATCAAACAAGGTTATTATTTTGTCTTTAAGTGAAAGAATGTTTCATGCGCTAAATAGTTTCTAGTAAATCTAGTTTAACACCTTACTCCGACGAATGCTCAAGTATTTAACTTCATACAAATCCTTATTTATACTCTTGTTACATTTTGTTTTTTTTTAGAATTATAAAAAAATATTTTTGTTTTGTTTTTATATGAAAGAACTTTTAAATATGTTGTCTTAGTGTCCGGAAGTAAATAGGCTCCGCCCATTGATACGAGACACCGGAGTACCGAGAATAGAGTAGCGCCTTGCCCACGGCGCGAATACTCAAATCTATTCAGCGGTTTTCGTTGCTACAGTTCAGTTCATGAAAGTAGTCCAATAAGGATACATCAGTTATTATTACATTGAAATGACAATTGTCTATTAAGTGAATTCTTACAAGTAATTGACGATAAAAGGATATTTTTGGATTTAAAGTGAATTTATTTTGCTAGGATTATGCATTCGGCAGCTAGTTCAAGTCGTGTCCCAACTATTGGGGAGGAAGCAAGTTCATTCAAAGCTGGTGGTAAGTTCAGTTTCTTAACTTAGACAAATGTAAGTTTTTACTAAAGAGTGTTTTCTTAATCTGGAGAAGCAAGTTCTCAGCATTTGAGTTGGATTCAAAGCCAAATTTGACTATTTTCTTAGAAGATAGGCTATACCAGGACCAATTTTCAATAATCTTTAATAGGCCTAAATAAAGGCTATCGAATGAAAGGGCTGAGATAGCCTAGACTGCGACGTTTATTAGACCTATTTTTCAAGATAGCGGGGTCCCTCATTTGGAACTTCACCCTGTTTTTGGACGTAGGCATGTAGCCTAGCCTACATGGTGGAGGGGCTGGTGATCCATTCATTGAGGTGGTATTTGCTTAGTTGGATATAGCAGTGACAATTTCATTAGCCTAGTGTATCCTGGAAAAGGGATAGGAGCAGAGGTGGGTTTTGGCCATTTCTAAAATATAAAGGGGGAGGGGGTAAAATGTGCTGCAATATTAAAATATAGGGATTATAGTTTTGTTGTTCTTCCTATTTTATCAGTTAGAATGAAGTAGACCTATATTTCCAATGAAGCTACTTACTAAACTAATTTTGGTAGGCTATTTAAAGAAACCAAATATTTGTTGGTATTTTCGGGATTCAAAAAAATCTTGTAGTTTTGACTAGTCTAGTCTTGTAAAAGAGCTCACATCTTGCTCTATTAGAGGTTTCTGTATTAACCTCTTTGATTCTCATGGTTCAGTATTTTTCACTTGTATTAATTTCAGCATTTCTGTAGCATAGCCTATTTAGTCGACGTAAAATGAAGTTACCACGTACTTGAGGCAAGTCTAAGCATTTAAAACTTCTTTCGTATAATTCAACCATATGTCTTGGTTTTGAAATATTCAGCAAAGTAGCTTTCTCCTAAAAGTAGCTTTCAAACTTTCTCCCAATTTCTCCCAAAATACTAGCTGAATCTTATACGGCTACCAAATTTTGATGTTAAATTAAAAGTCAACAAATAAGTTTATGCTGTAGTTTATCTTGTATTATATAATATTCTGTATTGGCCTAAATTTCAAGAAGAATATTTAAATGAACCTATTAATAACATTTTGAAAGACGATTTATTATGAAAAGAACAGCATTGAACTTTGAATAGGATACTTAAGTAGCCTATTTATGAACATACTTTGCCAGTAAATATCTAGGATTATCTTATAGACTAACGGTATTATATCAAGTTAATGTGTTTTTTTTTTATTATAGGAGAAAACTACCAACAATCTACTGCTGTTTTGGACATAAAACCTCGGATGCCAGTTGAAGCAGAGGCAGAAAGGTTTACACGCTCCTACCGTCTTGGCCGAGTCCTTGGACGTGGTGGTTTCGGAACAGTTTATGCAGGCCATAGAGCCATGGATGGTTTACCTGTCGCTGTCAAGCATATCAGGAGACAAACCATCACTGCATGGTCAGAGGTAATAATTTTTTCTATGATTCAGATTTACTTATGAGTTTTAACAATTTCGTCATTTTTTGGGTGAGGTGATCTCCTACAACTTACAAAAAGGGAGGTATTACTTAACATTTTGCATTGAGCCGGGAGGGTGGCTCCTAACTCATACCCTCCCCATGTATTTCCGAAATATCAAGATTTTACAATGTTTTTATATTTTACAATTCGTCTGTTTGGATCACTGTATATATAATTAGGTGGTTTGGATTTTGTTGGAATCCTTCCAAAATATTTTGTACTCTCATTTTTTTTATTTAATAGTATATGTTAAATAATAACGCCTTTTTTAGTTTATTTTTCATGGATGAGCACTCCTGTAGTTTCCTTGTCAAATACTTGCATGCTCCTGTTTCCCCATTTCCTCTCTTTGATTGTTCTTTTTATTAATTCTCTGTTCTCTGTGTTTGGTAATTTGACAGAATCACTGTTTTCGTAAAAAATAAAATATAAAACTGACAAGTGCTTCCAAACTTCATATAATGTTAACGTGAAAGCGTTTTAAAAATCTGATTTAGCTGGTTTAAATTGGTTTCAAATTTCACCTTTTTCCAGTTACTTTCGAATTTAATAATAAAAAAAATACACACAATTAACTGCTATTTAAATAAAATGGCAATACTGATGAAACTGAAATTAAAATGTAAAAGATTAAATCAATTTATGCCATTAAAAATGAAATAATAATTGGGTTGCTTATCATTCTTTAAGAAATAATTGAAACTGTATAATTACCCTCTTTCTTTTGCGTTTATCTACTTAAAAATGCAATAGATAAAAAAATAGAGCAATTATAACATTGATTGAAATTCTAGTGTAGTCTTTATTTGTCAAAATCTGTGGTCCAAGCAGAAATTATTGTTTCTTTTGTCCAATTAAAGAATTTTTGTCACATATCAAGTGGGTGTATTAGCTTTATTTTAGGGAAATGATGCTAATGAACCTTAAAGAGGGTTTTATTTTGTTTCTTTCTTTGCACAAACCCGCCGAAGTGCAAGTTCAACCCCCTGTTGATAACATTCCCAATTTCATTCACGGCTTAGCAACAAAGACAAAATCTGGGTTAGTAACAAATATAGTTAGGGAGTTTACCTGAATTGTTTGAATTTATAGGAAGTTTATGGTTTTGTTGCTTTATTGCTCCTTTGTATTAAAGGTAAATGGTGTTCAAGTTCCTTTGGAAGTAGCCCTGATGCTCCGAGTTTCACACATTCCAGGATGTATTGGGTTACTGGATTACTTCGATTTGGGGAACACTATAGTCCTGATTCTCGAAAGACCTGAAACGTCTCAAGACCTTTTTGACTTCATATCAGAGAAAGGAGCACTTCCAGAGTCAATGGCAGCCAAAATGTTCCGCGAAGTCTGCGAGACCATCCATGCCGTTCATAAAAACGGAGTGACTCATCGTGACATTAAAGACGAAAACTTGGTCGTTGACTTGAGAACATTGCAGCTGAAGCTCATCGATTTCGGCTCTGGCGATTTTCTGCGTGACTCCCTCTACACTGAATTTGATGGTAAGTTCTCTTTATTTACACATTTTTCGTTTTTTACAATAATCGAAAGCCTTCTTCGCGGAGGGTGCATTTTTTAGTATGGGTATTTCTTGGAAATTGGCCAATTTTGAATTTTTTCTTGTCGTGCCCCTTTCACCCTCTCCCCTGCTGTTAAAAATCTTATCTGATCTTGATTTTTAAGCTAACTTTTCATGTCAATCAAACTATTTAAATGTCCTATTGCACAATACTGATGGAAATTATACTCACTAAGAAAAGAGCCAAATTTGGTCTTGACCTGCAACTTAAAATGAATCAATTTTTTAGACTCTCATTCTCATAGGTTTTTTTTTATTTCTTTTTTATGTACCAATATTAATTTGTGAAAAAGATCTTGTTTTGCTTTTCGAATTTGATTGTCAATCAAACATTTAAATGCCCTGTTACACAACGTGGAGTTACACACGTGGAGTTAAGAAAAAACCAAATTTGGTTGTATGACCTGTATAGTGAATCATTTCTTCAACTTTTGGACAGATCGGGTTTTTCCCAATCCGGTTTCTGTTATTGTTACGTATCACTACATCATTTTAGTGCCTAAAGAATGCGCCAAAGCTCAAGGCAAGGACGGTGACCACTTACAGGTTCTCTTGCCTTCACTTAATTTCAAATACCAAGAAGCGGTACTTTCTGGTCGGGGAATTCTGATTCACCTTAAGGCTGTCTGATAGATTAACCAATGATATTTAAGCTGCGAATTTCGCTGCATCATTTGTTGAGGTCAAGTTTACGGTGGCCTGAAAATAAAAATAACCGAGTTCCGCGTTATTGCAAAATATAAATACTTTTAAACGTTTGTTGCGTAAGTTGTATGTAATTTATTTTATGCGCAATTTACCTTTGGAGTCAAGTGTAATTTGACCTAGTGAAAAGAACCGAATTCCTTATTGCAATAAAATATAGATGATTTCTGAACTTTCATTGTGTAATCTTTTTGGAAACATATTTTCTATTCGACTTTAAGGATTTAATGTCCCTTTTTGTTTGCTTTTTATCAAATTAATGATGATTTCTTTCTTTCATAGGAACTCGAGTTTATTCACCTCCTGAGTGGGTACGGTTACGACGTTATCACGCCAAGCCTGCTGCTGTTTGGTCTCTGGGTGTTTTGCTTTACGATATGGTTGTTGGAGATATTCCTTTTGAATCTGACTATCAAATAATGAGTGCAACCCCAGATTTTACCCGTGCTAAACGTAAACTATCTAATGAAGTGAAAGACTTGATCACTCGGTGTCTCGAATACAAAGCATCTGATAGGATCACTCTCGAGGAGGCTCTAAGCCATCCGTGGCTCAACCCTGTTGTGAAAGATAATCTGGCATGTGCCTTGGCCGCAACAAGTACTGCCACGCCCACAATCCCTGTGCCAACTCGCCGGTGTTGTGACTCAGTGCACGATGCATCAGCGTCAAGTAGTGAAGCTAGCTCTGCTGCATCTTCATGTAGTCGAGATAGCTATGCCACCTCTATGAACCTCTTATCTCCTGCTGTGTATACGCATATGTGCTCCCGGCCTTCGGTTGTGACTGCAAATTCCTTAGAGGACAAGGAATTTATTTGATGTTGGCTTGAATGTAGTGTATGTTGCGGGATTTAGGCATGTGCAATAATGTTGTTTTGCCGAATTGTGGCGTTCTTGTTGAGTCTAGTCGCATATTTTAATGTACATTATGTTTATTTAGAATCATGTATTTTTTCAGACCGAGCAAAATTCATTTTGACGTGACCAAAGTTTTATTTGGTTAAATTATATTTTCGTCTTTGACTATTTCCAAATTATTCGTGTTTGACGAATGGTACATATCAGAAATTCGGTAAATTATGAGTTAGTTTTGTTAGTATTTATCGGTAGTATGCGTTTTTTGACTAAATTATATGCATTTCACTGCAATAATATGATCTGACCTGCCGAGTTGTAAATTGTTTGTTATGCTGTTGTAAATATACGACCCATGAATATATAAATACTGTCTTAAGACTTGATTTTATAAGATTGTCTCAGGTGTACTTATAATTTAGGGTGAAACAGGGACAGGACCTGCATGGGGTCTAATTCTTGGTGCTAGGCCTGCTTGACCCTTACTCCTTTGAAGATTTCCTGGCTGCGCTCTTGGATAGGTGGAAGATTAAACTTCACCTTGTATATTAAAAGAAGTCTAACTCCAGAAAGTAAGTTATAAAGCCAAGTTTCAAGAAAATCCTCACATCAAGCATATACAGACTACTCTCTATATTGATGTATTAGTAACAAATATGCTCCTGAAACGCATAGTGATGAATAGTTAAAGTCAGATAAAGTAAAACAAAGTATAAAAGGTAGAGACACTGTGGCTTTACAAGAATGATGCTCCTTATTCTGAGCAGTTACGCCAGTTCGGTGGGATTCGCCCCTATCTCCCTAGATTTTCGAAAATATCTTGGTTTTGGTATTTTCATTGAATAATATCTTTTTGTGTTTCATTAAAAAAAAATCAAAATAACCAAAAATTTCGTGAATTGGAGTCACTGGTTCTGAACTTATTCAGTTCAAGGATTGAATTAGTATTTCGAAGGACTGTAATTAAATAACCAATACTTTTGTTCTCTAAGGGAACTTGAGAGATAAAACGAATGCAGGGGTTTGAGAACAATTGTCTCAGACGCATCCTTGGAATCCATTGGACTGACACGATTACAAACGTTCTCATCCGTGGAAAAAAATGAAACAGCCGCTCGTGGCCGATAAAATTGCAATTAGTCTATAGCGATACGCAAAGGCAAAGGTCGCCTTCCTCACGATATGTGGTGCTGGGCCTCTCTCGCTATCAGAAAGTGTGGACGGCAACAAGCCAAAGTAAGACGATGTCTGGAGAAGAATGCTGCACTGTTCAGGTCGTTAATAGAAGATCCTTGGTCTGCAGCCCTTGAGAGGCACCGTTGTCGTCTTTTGCGCCTGCTGGTGTGGGAAGACCTAAGTTAAAGTTGAGAGCGTTCTGTTTATGCCCTAAAAATGAACATTGTAAATTAGCGCCAGGTAAGAATTGTCGTAGGTAATTGAAGTATCTTTGAGTATGCCAATTTTGGAAGTTATTCTGTTTGTTTTTCCATGAAAAGAATTGTTTTCGCTCCTACCTCTTACGTATAACATAATTTACCAAAAAGTAAACTGCCAAGGACTGGAAATGATTTTTTTTTTTTTTATTGGTTGAGTGGAAGCTTATACAACCGCACATAATGGAAATTTAATGCTACCCTTAAAACTTCATAATTTTGAAACGACCTACCAAAAGATGGTTCCAGGGGGTTACTAGGTTTTACCCCCTCCCCTGAATTTTTTGTCCGACTCATAAAAACGTAACAAAAATACATATAACATATTTCTGGTGCATTTTAAGTTTTTTAGCCCTCCTCCCGAACAAAAATCCTGGAATCCCCTTGCCCGAGGGGGGGGACTAATAGTGTTTTTATTCTGATGTCCTCAGTACTTTGAACCTGGCAGCAGGCACTAACTGCAAATGTATTTCGTCTCATCTACAGCTCTGGTGTTTTTTTGGCTCGTTTGATTTCTAATACTGTAACGCTTATCCAAAAAACAATTGTTAGATAAACCGTTTCGCTTTTAAAGGTTTTAAAATTCAGAATTTTCTATGATTTACGTGTTAAAAAAAATATCTTTTGTATTTTAAAATATATATTTTCAAATCTGGATGCAAACTGCAATTTCGGTAGATTTTTCGGCTTGTTTCAATTTTATGTTTATCTAAAAAGCAATCGTTGTACAAACCGCTTCTTTTTAAAGAATTTAGAAGGCTGACTTTTTTACCATTCATATCCTATAGAATTGATTCCATTCTTTCGAATTTCAAAATACATATTCTTAGGTCTAGAAGTAAACTTGTATATTTCATCGACACAGGCTCCTAAAAGATATCAGCTAATCACACGGATAATAATAGGAAGAAAGAAAGGGCTAAGATTTGTATAAGGAAAATTAAAAATCAACACTTGTAGACTGCTCACGCTTTTTTCGGGATCTTTTGAGACGGCAATGTGTCTGGATTCAGTTCCCGCCGTATCATTGGCTATGCCCCCCTTTAAGATGGAATTCAAAGGTACAAAAAAAACCGCTCTCAAATTCCACCCGCGTTGTTCAAGACTGACCGTCTGGGTCTGGCATTCGTCCGTCTGACAAAATTGAATAGTTCTGAATTACCCGACCAAATAGGCTACTGTGGAGTATTTAGTTGAAAATTGGAGTCTCATTAGACTTTGACCATCTCAGCTGAATTCGAATATCTGAAATAGATTAAGGCTTTGAAAGAAGGTTGCTTATTGAACAACATTCCTGATATAATGATTCAAACTTTATACTAAATAAAAAAAATAAGATTTAATGAGGATTCTAGTGGCACTCATTCATGTAAGTTAGAGGGGAAGCGGAATATATTTTTCAAAATATAGGGGGAGGGGACAATTTTGTAGAGGGTACATACGCCTATCGCTACTGCGGTTGGTGCCACTGGGAGATTCTCTGAATTATATGAAATACATATTAAGGGACATGGTTGTGGGGAGGGGGTCAAGTCCTAAGGAACTTTCGCAATGGGCGGGATTGCAGATAATCAAAAATGGTTATTTTCATTTTAAATATTACAAAATTTGCTACCTTATAGGTATTTTTGAGACTTCATTTCGGTGGAATTAGGGTGGGGGGCTAAATGTATTTTTTAACTCAAGGGGGGCAATTTTGTTGTTTTTCGATAGAACTATATATATATATATATATATATATATATATATATATATATATATATATACAATATATATATTGTATATAATATATAAATATATATATATAAATATATATATATATATATTCTGAAAACTACCAAAAAGAATTATGATACTTATAGAATTATGATATATATATATATATATATATATATATATATATATATATATATATATATATATATATATATATCTGAAAACTACCAAAAAGAATTATGATACTTATAGAATTATGATATATATATATATATATATATATATATATATATATATATATATATATATATATATATATATATATATATATATATATATATATATATATATATATATATATATACATATGTTTTTCTGGCTAATCCTAATGAAATATCACAAAATATGATGAACAGATAATACTTTAGAAGCAAATTTGGGCTATATATATATGCACACTAGGGGGCGGGGTGGGGTTCACACTGTCCATATACTTTAAGATACTAGGAAATCCCCACTCCTGCGAAATCCCCCTTTTAGAGGGATTAATATCAGAGGAGGAGGAAATCCCCCCTCCTGCGAAGTATTTTCTCTCGGCTAGAAACTTCCATCCTTTAGAAAATTTTCCCCGTGGAACCATCCCCTCCCCCTGAGAACATTCATCCTTCGATGGTCCCATAGTAAAATCTAATATGACATTCAAGAAATTTCAATCTACTGTTGAAGTCCAAACTATTTTGATTAACATAACCTATTTGCGTTGAAAATTACATTTTTTCTGCTGAAAAGTGCATAAATCTTAATAATTTCAATAATTTGCTGGAATTCAATAAGCAAGTCACAATTCCAATAGAAAAATTGGATTTTTTTTGGCTTGTTTGAATTCAATAAGCAAGTCAGAACTCCAATAGAAAAATTGGATATCTTTTTTTGCCAAAAATTTTGTTGTAAATCATTTTTTTTTACAGTGTATCATTGTTATGTTGTCCATGTTTATAGACAATATTATACGCCTTTAATGTAAATTTTCCTTTACTGAGGAAAGGATGGAGAGAGTGGAGCGAAACGAAAAATATAATTGATTAGGGAATGAGTAATAGTATTTTCCCAGTGGAATTTCCCCGCTTTCCGATCGATATCAGAATGAAAAGCAACAATATGTCAATATTGTTTTTAATATGTAGATTTATAAAGTTGTTTCTTGATTGTTTGATAGTGTATCATTGTAAATAAAGCCTTTTCTAAAGAAAAGGACCAAAAGCTAAATTACAGGCGGTTTTCCGGTAGCGTCGAGCCAATGTGAACGTAGAAAACGGAAAATCAATTCTCCCTAAGTTTCAACTATAATAATCAATCGGTCATTTCCAATAAATTATGTATACAAAAGTCTTACTTATAATTCACGATTCAAATTTATAAGGAAAGCAATTCTTTAAGTAAGCTACCAACCGCATGAATTTTTTGGCAAAATAGAGCAGTTCCGTAGTAAAATTTCACCCAGTAACATCCTTAAGACAACCGAACTAGCTTAGTCCTAACCCTCAAAAAAATTCTGATGTTTTTTTGTTTTTGTTTTTTTTGCATTCAAAAATAAATATTTCAATCAATGTTACCGTGAATGTACGAATCCTCGTTAATGTTGACATTCACCCCTGAATATCCGAAATTCCTTTTCTCTGCGCAAGTCAGCTTCTTCAGTCTTATGCAAGCTATGGTGGCAAAATTTAAAGAGGTTAGGTTAAATTTGGTTATAAATATCAGAAATGGGTTAAAAACCTAAATTAGCCTAAATTGTCATCAACAAACCATGCATTACGGAAAAAGTTGACTGGGAACGCTGACTAAATCCAAGGAGAAAAAAAAAAGTATTTCGGACGTTCACCGGTGAATGTCGACATTCGCCAATTTCGGACAGTGACGGTAACACTTACACAGAAAAATACTGAATGTTTAAAAAAAGGCCGTACCCAGAGAGGGGGGGGGGGATTTGAACCCGCCCCCCGAAATGTTTGTCTGACTCATAAAAACATAACAAAAAGGTTATAAACAAATTTTTCATGCGTTTTTTTTTGTTTAATTTTGCGTAACCCCCCCCCCCCAAAAAAAAATGATTAAACCCTCCCTTTCGAAAAAAAAAAAAATCCTGGGTGCGGCCTTGTCTGGCTTTGTTTAAAGCACGATTTTATTGCAATTAAAAAAAAATTAGCCATTAACCTGACGGGGGCTTTGGGTCCCCTTTTTAGTACAATTATGGGTTCCCACCTAAACTCAAAGAAGGGCTAATATATAATATTCATTCTTCCTTTAGCAATTACATATATATATATATATATATATATATATATATATATATATATATATATATATATATATATATATATATATATATATATATATATAACAAAATATATATATATATATATATAGTGGTCTAATTTGATATAATTATATAGTGGTCTAATTTGATAAACAACGAAAAAGGAAGAATAACAAACTGTTATCTATAAAACATTTACAAATATGAAATCATTTTGTTTTTCAAATAAAAAAGTAAGATTGTTTTTATTTATGGCATATGAGATCATGTCGAAAAGTAGCTGATTTTTTCCCTCCATTAAAAAAAACAACAGCTTTAGTATGAACAATAATACAAGTTTTGAAAATCAGTAATTTCGTTGCAAGGTTACACATCAAAAAGTGAGGACACATACTGATTTTTAATAGCGAAAAAGATTCTTCTATGGGTTCTCAGTCCTCACCAATCAACACAAAAGGGTGAATAGAAATGTAAATGATAGCTAACCCAAAATCTTGAAAAATGTTCGGTACTTACGTATTATACCGCCGACACTTAAGAAATGAAATTAGGTTAGTTTTAACCTAATTTCAAAATACCAAAACATGATGAAAATATAATACTTTAGAAATAAATTTGGGCTATATATTTGCACATTAGGGGGGGGGTGGGTAACCCGACCTAAACTAACCTAACCCCCATCCCCTAATGTGCAAATATATAGCCCAAATTATATAATTCCAATTTATTTTATCACCTGCCATTTGTTTTCCAATGAGCTGTAAGTAGTTAATTGTTTCTTAATACAGACAGATAAAATACGGTATAATACATAAGTACCAAACGGTCATAATGGGTTTTGCTTTATCGCCACCAGTTTGCACGACTGTATACTTTCGAACTGCCTTTTGGTTTCATGATGTATTTTTCCTCAATCCATGCTTTAGTATGCACGAAGGGGCTCAAGAGGATTAGTCCTTGGTTTAGAAGACTACACAGACATTTGTTTGGGGGCTAACTCTAAAAAACGCAAAACAGGCGAGCTACATGGGGAATTTTGAAGACTGTCTTGATACTCGAGGTCTTGGCCCAGAAGCTCAGCCTGAATACTGATGAAATTTGTCTCCTAAGCGTTTTTACCAGGAAAAGTAATTTCTTCTAAAATCTAAATTTCATTTTTGATAATTGCAAGATACCCTGCGGTGGCGCAGTAGATTGAAGCTTTGCTTAGCAATAGGAGGCCCAGGGTTTGATCCCCGCTGCAACAAAATTAGGCGATGGACCTAATACCTGTCCCTCTAAAAAAAAGACCCCACAATCGAGGGGTCGATCCGACTCCCTTTGCGCATTCAATAGCTATGGACCATTTTATCCAACCAGCAGGATCAAGCGTTGCCACCACGGTACAATTAGAGTCCATGGTGCCGTGCTTTTCATTTGGAAATTTTTCTGTACAAAACAAACTTTTGGCAACATCATGGTTTTACTTCCTCCTTTCTGGGTCGGATTTCTATTCAAGTTTTATTTTATGAAAAATTTTCTTCTGGTTACCGCCAGAGCCGTATCCAGGGGGGGGGGGGGGGGGTCGAACCACCCCCCCCCCCCGAAATGTTTGTCTGACTCGTAAAAAACGTAAAAAAATGAATATAAACAAAATTTTGATGCGTTTTTTAAAGCTTTTGTTGTACCCCCTCGAACACAATTCTTTTGCAACCTCCTCCCCCCTCCCGAAAAAAATCCCGGATACGGGCCTGGTTACCTCAAATTCTTATAACATGCTGTTTAGATGGGTCAAATTAATCTCTTGTGTTACATTTTTATTCAGAATAGTGGTATAGTTTCTTTTAATGCTGCCAACGCTTGTAGGATATTCCTCCTAGTTGATAGATTTTCCACTTGTGTACCTATCAGATAAATAGACTTAAGGTTACATTATAGTAGGTGTAAAAGTTAGATATCAAAAATATCCGCTGAAAAAGGGATTTATATGTCCTTGTTGTCTTAACCATAGATCTTATATGATGAAATTTGTAATTATATAATCAGCCGAAACACTTGAGGTAATTGTCTGTCAATAAAATTGCATAATTCTTTAAGACCTGTTTTGCAAAATATCATTCATTTTCGTAAACAATAAGATATTCCTTCTAATCATAAGATTTTTCTCTTGTACACCTGGGCTGACTCGGATAAACAGAATTATGGTTAGATCATAGTAGGCGTTAAGGCGAATATCGAAACTATTAATATAAACGTAAACAAAGATTTACGTTTACGTATCGTGGTTGTCTTATATAATCAAATAGTTTGTATGTTGAAATGGACATTTACATAACCAAAAAAAGTTTACAGCAATTGTCTGTCGAGAAAATTATGTAATTTAAAAAAATTGTTTTGCTGAATAGCATTCCATGCGTTCATGGGCTTAACCAGGATTTTGTTCGGGGAGGGTGGTTATAAAATATTCATCAAGAATGTATATATGCATTTTGTTAATTTTTACGGGTTGGACAATATTTTTTTAGGGGAGAGGGTTCAAAATCGGTACCCCCTCCCCCTGGATACGGTCTTGGATGCGCTCATCCCCTATCAAAAAATATGGTAGGCCCGTATAGAAGAACAGTTGGCGAGAGGCTGTCAAACCTTCCCCCCTCCAAAGTAGGAGGACAATATGAGAATTCGAGAAAATCTTTCTATTTTGAAATGGGAGGACTTGAAGCTTCTTCTCGTCAGGTGGGCGTATCAAAGCTGCATCACTGATTTATTGTGGGACTTCCTGATTAATTTACTTTACTACGGGCATAAAAACGGCCTAAATTGAATGGTATATACAAATACTTCCAACTGAAATAGCAGGTAAACTTTAAAAGTGAAGAAATCAATATACTAGGGACCAGGCAAACAGTCCCACGAGAGAGGCAAGAAATAAAGCTGGCCCCTCCCACCGGGAAGAAAAGAATATATTTGAAGCACAACATGTTATATTCTGATCAAGCTTTACACTTTTTTTCGGATAAAAGAACCCATTCTATGCAATTTGTCCCTCCCCCTGAAGAATTTGGGAAGAATGTTTCATATATGGTCATCCAAAGACATGCGATCACTTGCGAAATATTATTAGACTTGACACATTGTAGACTAGTCGTTTAATGTTAAACGCTGCACTTTGAAATTGTTTTTATTTAGGTTTTGTTGCACTTTTTTCCATGCCAGGAAAAAATCATCCCCCCTGTCAACTGTCAAGGGCTGGACCTGTTCGATGTACATAATTCAAGGAAATGACTATGAATATGTTACATTACCTCTCTTTTGAGCTCTTTATTTTGTACTAGTTAGGTAGTTTTTGAAAAGTAATGGTTCGGTCCGTATTCTGGCTTTGAGATGTAACACAAAAGTAGATTCCCAGGGCGCGTGTCCATATTTCCGTGCCCATATAAGTTACATCTTACGCAATTGGATAGTCAATTTTGGGTACTCTTCTATAAGCTGGACTCTTTTTATATCTCAAACTCGAGACACGTTGAAAAATCCGTTTTTCAACGGGATGATGCACGACTCCGCTGTAGATAAATACAATGTTCAAAGTACATAATTTAAGGAAGAAATTTAGTGCAGTTCTCCTGCAATTACATGTTTTGCTTGTATACTATCGCGTAATTTTTCTCAAAAGGACTGACGACAGATCTCTACGGATTTTAGTCTCCTATTCAGTAGAAAAAAGTCATAAACAGCTTGAGAAAAAAATTTAATCGATTATAAGTTAAAAGTTGTGAAACTCATAACGTCCATTTCACCATAAGAAACTTGTCGTGCCAGGATCGACAACCGGGGGGTTTCCTATCTCCCTCTTGATCATCCCAAGTTCCCTCTACCTTTCTCTTGATAATCCTACCAGGGTATTTCTTAGCGTGGTTTTAATTGCGTATACGATATTTAAAGTGTTGTTTTTTTGGGGGAAAGAGGTACCTAGGTTAGGTTACGTATTGAACATATGTTATGCTTTGCCCCCCCCCCCTTATGTGCAAATATATAGCCCAAATTTGTTTCTAAAGTATTATATAGTCATCCTATTTTATTTTATTTCATTAGCATTAACCAAACTAGCACTATATATAAAAGTCCAGTTAATAGAAGAGTACCCAATTTTGCAATAATTTGGTTGATTACAAGTAGGGGGTAGCAGTCCCCATGAAACATCAACTGTATTTTTTTTTAATAAACTAAATTAAAGGTTGACACGTGTCATGCTATGGGATTTGTTTAAACTTTTCTTCCTCTTGCTTTTGGAAAATATTTCGCAGGTACCTTGGTTGCAATTGATAAATATTGGTATGACCAGAATTCAAATAATATGAAAAATTGTTATGACTAAACATCTGTATGTTTTGTAACCAAGCAATCAGTGCATATAAATTTGCACCATGAAGTAATTACATAACTTAAGTTATACTATACATTCCCAACTTACTGGAGTCCTGAAACGGGTATAATATTACACCTGTCTGCTTCCACTTGATTGCATAACGACATTTTTTCAGTGTGTCATTAACGCATTATCAAGATGCAGATAAAAAGGCATGCAAATCTTCCTTAAGAATTATGCCCAAGCGCGTGAATGTTTTGCAAGAGGGGCTTAGCATTTCGGGCAAGGGGCTAAATAAAAAGAAGGCCCAAATGGGTGAGTTACTTGCGTAATATAAAGTATTATAGAACACAATAGTGAAAACAGTGACATTTCAAAGGGTGTGTGTGCAACTGAACCCCCGTGTAACTGAACCCCCGTGTAACTGAACCACCGTGTAACTGAACCCCCGTATAACCGAACCACCGTGCAACTGAACACCCGTATAACCGAACCCCAGTGCAACTGAACCCTCTTGCTACTGAACCCTCATGCAACTCAACCCCCGTGCAACTCAACCCCATTTAACTAAACCCCAATGTAACTGAACCCCCGTATAACCGAACCCCTGTGCAACTGAACCCTAGTGCTACTGAACCGTCATGCAACTCAACCACCGTACTTACATTGGGTAAAACACAATAGGGTTATGAACCATAGTTATTTAACTATGGTATAGTTATTTAACCTTTAAACTGTTTTAAATCAAATGGCCGTCCCACAAATTGGATCGGATGTATTTGGGGGGGAAATACGGTGGGGTGGAAGCCCTCCGATCACTTTTAACTCTGAAAAAGTGCACTGGAAATTTTGATTTCCAATCGAATGAGCCCCCCCCCCCCAAAGTTCATACAAATTTTTTTCTGCAAAAACCTTATGTGTTAGCAATGAGCAACTGGCTTAACTTACAGCCCATGCCCCAGATGCTGCTGGTGGGGTTGTTAACCCAAAAGGCATGGTTATTTGATCTTCGGACTAATTTGAACAAAATGTTTATTTTTATTGTGATCGGATGTATTTGGGGAGGGGGATGTCGGTTGAGAGGGAAAGGCTGATTGTCCTGTGATTACCTTTGATTCTTCTAAATTGAACTTGAACTTCCAATTTCCAATCGAATTAGCCTCCTTCAAAGTTTTTACGATCATCCCTTCTGATAAAAACCTTAAATTTTAACAATTGGTAACTTGCAATAACATACACATTGCTGATACAGGTGTATCAGCAATTTTTTTTGGAACAGCTTAGCGTATCAAGATGAAACTTCTGGGGCATCTACCTGCTACTACTGCCATTAGTACTGCTACTACTACTACTAATTCAATACAATTATTACTTCTACTGTTCCTACTACGACTTCTGCTACTATTAAACTACCACTACTAAGGCTACGCATATCAAGTTGAAAATTTGACAGAATGAGGCATTTGAGGTGGAACTTGAACTAAATCAAAAGACACTATGTGCATACAGATTTTCAAAATGGCATGTCTCAAAAAGGGATTTGTGTATTAAATTGGAACTTTCAGAGAGTGCTTAAAGAGAAAGTCAATTCACCAAAAGGAAATATGTCCACGCTCAGGCCTGGATTTACCACTAGGTCCCTAAGCCCGGACCTAGAAGCGCATAATGCTAGCGGGAGCAATAAATTATCACTGAGTAATTTTTTCCTGACAAAAACTGGACTGGTGTGATTTATCGTCACCAGGTGCACTTTACCGCCATGCTGCCTATTCACAGAAAAGTAACTTTAAAACAACACAGGGATTTCATGGTCACTTATAAACTGTCAGATGTCTCCCGAGAATAGCAGCTGAAAGTTCGGTTCGGTATTACCCCTCTCTTTCATCACTTTTCGGTCATCGCATGTGTTCTGTTAACACACAGTAACATGGTTACATGGTTACACACAGTTACAATTACATGGGGGTTCAGTTACACGGGGGTTTAGTTAAATGGGGTTGAGATGCACGAGGGTTCAGTTAAAGGGGGTTAAGTTGCACGGGGGTTCGGTTATACGGGGGTTCAGTTGCACGGGGGTTCAGTTACATGGGGGTTCAGTTACACGGGGGTTTAGTTAAATGGGGTTGAGTTGCACGATGGTTCAGTTAAAGGGGGTTCAGTTGCATGAGGGTTCAGTAGCACGAGGGTTCAGTTGCACGGGGGTTCAGTTGTACGGGGGTTCAGTTGCACGGGGGTTCGGTTATACGGGGGTTCAGTTACAATGGAACCATTTCAAAGAGGAGACAAAGGCCCGTATTATAGGTATTGCTCAGTAGAAAAAAGACAAATTTTCATAACAAGTTCAAGAAAATTTAACTGAAGCATTTTAAGAATACTGAAACGCCATATGCGAATGGGAAAAAACATTTTACAGCCTAATTAAAATATGTATCTTTACTTCTGAAAAAATGAATGTTAAATGTGTACCCCGTGAATCGTTTACACAAATCATTTTGAGGGTACGGTGAAGATATAAAAAGTGTAACAAAAAAAAAAAAAAAAACAAGTAGAGTTCACATATTTTAGGATGGAAAGTACAGGAAAGCAAACAACGTTAAAAAAAAATGAATTTGAGATACTAGCAATATGCGATTGCATAGATAACTACTGAACAGACACCTATCCAGGAACGTCAAAAGCTGTGACAGTCCAGGGAAAAATTTTTATCGTGGAACCTCTTATTTTTCTTGATATTCTACCAATGCAAATAATGTGGCTTGTCATAGTGACACCCCTCATTGAACAAAGTAAGCTATTCCACTGATCATTCTCCTGCAATTACATGTTTTGGTTGTATACTATCGCGTAATTTTTCTCAAAAGGACTGAGGACAGATCTCTACGGATTTTAGTTTCCTATTCAGTGGAAAAAAAAGTCATAAGCAGCTTGAGACAAAAATTTAATCGATTATAAGTTAAAAGTTGTTGAACTTGTAACGTCCATTTCAGCCTAAGAAACATGTAATGCCAGGATCGACAACCGGGGGGGGGTTCCTATCTCCCTCTTAATCATCCTAAGTTCCCTCTATCTTTCTCTTGATAATCCTACCAGGTGGGGTTTTGGGCTCATACCACCCTCCGCAATATCCATATTTTTTTTTATCAATTTTATGATTCAATTTTATCAATTTTTTTTTATCAATTTTATTTTATCAATTTTATCAATTCGCCCAAATGGAAAGATTTGGGCGAATTTTGATTAAATTATTGTTGTTGTTTGTTCTTGCCATTACAGTTTCTTTTGGCCTCTTGTGAGCCTAATGGCTGGAAATGTTTTATTCTTTCTTTTAAAGTAAATTATATTATTTCCTTAACTGTTTGCATAATTTACCTATGGAGGAGAGGCGTTGGAGAAGAGCTCGCTCCCTCCTAAGATTAATTTGGGCGCGCGTGGCTTGCCACTATGCCTAATTTAAAAAATATAAATGAGCTTTGCGTTGACGTGAATCATGTCAAAATAAGCTAATGTGTAATCGCTTAGACTGAATTTATCCTGCATCAACTAGTTATGTCAACTTCGATTTTTAATGGCAGTTGAGAATTTCACAGTATTTTTCGCCGAGAAATAGGAACCAGATAGAAGCGGTTTTATGGAGATGCTACTGAGGGCTTATATTATGGTACCTACGCTTTATGTGTAGACATCAGGGCCGTATCCAGGATTTTTGTTCAGGGGGGGTTTTACTAATTTTGACTTTTTTGGGGGGGTTTTACTAATTTTTGACTCAGATTTCGACTAATTTTACTGATTTTTACCTAGGTTTTACTAATTTTCTACTTATTTTCGAGTCGGTCAAAAATTTCGGGGGGGGGGGGGTTCAAACCGGGTAACCCCCCCCCCCCCTGGATGCGGCCTTGGTAGACATGTAGATCATTTATCTCGACAGTCCGTTATTTTATCACAGAGACAACTGACTTTCGAAATTGATTCTTAGATACAAGGGTTGTTGTTTTCTTTTTTCTTGTTTTTTTTTTCTAAACTTCGATTGGCTATAAAGCAAAAACAGGTAAATATGAAAAACAATGGTTTCATTATCAGTTAACAATCAAAGTTACTTCCATAAGTAATCACCCTTGAGATTGATGCGTTTGTCATATCTGTGAACAAGCTTTGTAATGCTAGATATTTTATTTGGGGGTAAAATATCGCAATTTAAGATTTGAAGGCAGTTATGACGTTTTTTAGCTCCTCATTAGTTTGACCCCCCCTAAACCAAGGGTGAAGGTCGTCATGGATCAAAGCAATTCAAGAAGTCAAGACTCCTCATTTTCTGTTTTGAATAAGCAGTAGGTGTTGCAAAGTTTAGCAATAACACTTTTTGTTCCTGGTTGCATGAACTCAAAAAGAAACATACCATTTTGGTACAAAGAGCAATAAAAAAAGGTACCAACGCTTTTATGTGCAGACCTATAGATCATTTTATTTCGACAGTCCGTTATTTTATCACAGAGACAATTGACTTTCAAAATTGATTCGTAGATACAAGGGTTGTAATTTTCTTTTTCTTGTTTTTTTTTTTCTAAACTTCGATTGGATATAAAGCAAAAACAGGTAAATATGAAAAACAATGGTTTTTACTTCTTTAAGTAATCACAGTCAAGATTGATGCATTTGTCATATCTGTGAACAAGCTTTGTAATACTAGATATTTCATTTGGGGGTAATATCTCGCCATTTAAGATTTAAAGGCAGTTATGACGTTTTTTAGCTCCTCGTTAGTTTGAACCTCCTCCCCCTCCCTAACCGAGGGTGAAGGTTGTCATGGATCAGAACAATTCTAGACGTCAGGACTCCTCATTTTCTGTTTTGAATAGCTCTCAGTAGGTGTTGTAAAGTCTGGCAATAAAAATTTCTGTTCCCGGTTCCATGAACTCAACAAAAAATATAGGCTACCATTTTTTTTTTAAAGAACAATTGAATTTTCGGGTTTTTGTGGAAAATTTGTTTACATCTATTGTTGTCACTGTCATTTCGTTCCCGGCGTGCCGCAATGAACGCAAGTTTTATCAGCTGTCATTTTCCTTGAACTGAAGAAGTGGCTTGCGCGGCAGCACCTTCAAACTGACAAGGAGCTCAAAGAAATCCTCACAACCCATTCGAAATCATTGGTGGCAAAATTCTATGAAGAGGGTGTTACAAAGGTACAAATATGATAAATGCCCAATTATGTAGAAAAGAAACCATTGCACAATTTGCTTGGTAACAAAATCAAGACCGTATCCTGGGGAGGGGTAATCGGGTTTGAAATCCCCCTCCCAAAATGGTTGTCCAACTCATAAAGAAGTAACAAAATGCATATAAATTTTCTTTAATGGGTGTTGTAGTTTTTTTAACCTCTCCCCCTCCCCCCCGTCCCCGATCAAAAATCCTCGATACGCTCCTGAATGAAATCATTCTTTTTTATATCTCACCCGACTTTAGCCAACCGGAGATCTTAAAAATTACCCTTGTATATAGATAACCGTTTTAATTAAGCTGTGCCGGATAGGCAAAAATTTATATCTAGGATAAATAAGCACTCATAGAACACAAAAAAAGGAAAAAAAATACCCTGCAAAATGGAAAAAATAAATATTACGGATAAAAGAAACTATGAGCTAAATTGCTTTAAACATAAATTATGAACTAAATTACTGATTTAACACCCATGTTTCTTTTTTAAATTTGGATCCTGCTACTACCGAAAAATTAAGATGAAGATCTTATTCATTAAAAATGAGGCTCCCGATTGCTCCTAAAGTTTCCACTTAATCGATCCAAACAGTCAGATTACATTTTCACTGTCCCTGGTATATGAAGGCTTTTCGTCTCGATTTAGAAGAACCTCTGAGAGCCTTTGGAAAATTTTTTAGACATTTGCGCTATTTCCCTTTTTTTAAATATTTGTGTTTTGCTGGATTTAACTTATCATATTGTTTAACCTGTGATGGCAATGAGGAGAAGGAGGACTGGCCTGCATTAGTCTTCAGGATGGTACTTAACTGGCCATGATCAATTAACTGTACTAAAAGGGAACAAACACGCGGAAAAATTTGATAGGATCATCTATATTTCAATTTTCGATCTAGGTATCAAAATTCTGTTTTTTAGAGTTTCGGTTACTTTTGAGCCGGGTTGCTCTTTACTTACAGTTCGTTACCACGATCTGTTTGATATGAAATCACAATACTGTTTGATATGAAATCAAATATATAAGTTTCATCAAGTTTAGTCTTACCCATCAAAAGTTACGAGCCTTATAAAATTTGCCTAATTTTCGAAAAAAGGATGAATCATCCCCTAAAAGTCATAGAATCTTAATGAAGAACTTTTCTAAGTTTAAACTTTTTCTAAGTTTAATCTTCATTCACTGATTTCACTTTATGTATCCACTGTACGTCCACTACTTGAGTATTGCTCATCAGTATGGTATCCCCTTAATAAGAGAGATAGAGAAAAGGGTTGAGAGAGTACAACGTAGGGCCACCAAACTCATACCTTACCTGAGACATCTACCTTACCACCAGAGAATGCAGAGACTACAGTTGCCTAGTCTCCAGTTCAGACGTGATAGAGCCGACCTAATAAATACATTCCGCATTGTTAGGAATATTGATAATACCACCCCAACTCACTTTTTCACTTTTACAGAATACAGTAGTACCCGTCCATGTTCACAGAAAAGAATAGGCCAAAACTCTTTGTCTAGCCGAGTGTGGAAGACTTGGAATTCACTTCCATCGGGAATAGTTGCAAGTACCACTGTCCGGTCTTTCTAAGGTAGTTTAGCCTCTACAAATTTCTATACTAGGTCCTATCACAATCCATTTTGAGAATATTTTTACTTTTGTATTAGCTGATTTGCGACAGTGTGTTTTCAGTTATTTTGTAGGCTTACTTTTTGGTATGTTTCAATTGTTAACAGATATGTTTCAGTTAGTTTGGTATGCTAATGTATGTTTAAGTTATTATGTTTTCAGAGTGTGTGTTTTTGTTATGTCATCAACATTGTTATAGACTTTTATATAATTGTTTAGTGCGACAAGCTTGTTAAAGCTTACCGTACTTTGGTATTAATAAATAAATAAATAAATAAAATAAGACCATCAGATTCAGCGTATCAGAGAACCATACTGTAGAAGTTTCAAGCTCCTATCTGCAGAAATGTGGAATTTTGTATTTTTTGCCAGAAGAAAGATCTCGGATGCGTGTTCATTTGTTTGCTTTTTTTTCCCAGGGGTGATCGTATCGACCCAGTGGTCCTAGATCATCGGGAGAGGGCTCATTTGAACGGAAATTAAACGATCTAGTTCTTTTTTAAGTGACCAAAAAATTGGGCCCCCTCCAATGCTCATTTTCCCCCCAAAGTCACCGATCAAAATTTTTCATGCGTATTTTAAAGTTTTATGTACCCCCCCCCCCCAAAAAAAAAAAATCTGGACAAGTTCTTGGGATTTAAGGTATTTTTTAAAACATAGATTTTTATGTCCATGTGTCACCCTTTTGAATTGCTCTTCATTCCATTTTCATTCATTCAATTTCATGTGCAATAAGATGACTGTAAGAAAACACTTGAAGGAAGTAACTTTTATTAATATTTTGCTCTTGCATAACAGCCATTAAACCGTCCTATAAATAAAGACATCAGGTCATTCATCGTCCTTGATTTAGTGCATTTGGCATAATAAAAATAAATGTTACTGCCTGTAGTAAAAGAGGAAAATTTATCTGTACAGAAGGAAATAATAAAAAATAAAACAGAAAAACAGATCTGGCCTGCTACATTGTAGAATTTTTACAATAAAAATCGCTGATAAATTGATCAAAAGAGTAAAACTTCGCAAAAGAGAAGAAATTATTAAAAAAAAGGGATTACGGATAGTGTAAAATTGGTATCTCAGGGACAGGGATGGATCCAGGATTTTTTTAGAGGGGGGGGCCCAAGATAGGTTGATCCGATTAACTTGCGTTAGGAGCAAGTTTAAGTAAGGCAATCTTGCGTTAATTAAGTAAATTACACTACTTTACAAAAACCAACAAAGAGAAAAATCTAAAAAAAAAAAAAAACGAGATTTTTTTTTCTTTCTTTTCTTTTCTCTCCACTGGCCACAGTCTCGTTTGTTTGTTTTTTTTTAGATTTTTCTCTTTGTTGGTTTTTGTCATGGCTGGCCAGTTCGGCTTAAGATCTTTCATACACTACTTTAAACTACGTTAAGGGGCGGGCCCCCTGGATCCGCCATTGCTCAGGGATATAAATCTAAATATGACGCAAAACAATGAACATAATTGTTTTCGATGCTAAAAAAAAAAAAAAAACACAATCAGTCGGCAGGAAAAAAACAACAATAAAGAAGCTATAACTATAAATATGCAAAGCCTGGGAACCATATCAATAATATACTTCTTTGGTATTCATCGAAATTCAATGCAAAATCATGATTGTCCTGACCCAGGTTGAAAACGTTCAGTTTTCAGACTCCCAGGGAAACTGTTTTCCTTCCCATATATGCACGGGAGATGCATTTGGAAGAAGAAAAATTGGAGATGCAGAAAAAAAGGCAAATTCAAGGTTTATTTAATTTCATTTAAATTTTTATATAATTGACAGCTTTTACTCTCCCCCCTCACAAAAAAATATGCGTATGTTGATACATTTATATTAATGATGTGTAGCATATTTCCTGAGACCTATGTTTCAATTCAGTTGTCACATTGAAGTAATAAATCGAATTATAGCAATCACAGAATTCCTCTGATCAAGGAGATAGGTTTAATAGTTCAGACTTGCTGAATATTAATAGAAATGCATCAATGTCAGTTGATAAAAATCGTAGATCAAATTGCAACCATTTTACCTAGATCGAAGATCGAAAATTGAAATATAGATGATCCTATTAAATTTTTCCGCGTGTTTGTTCCCTATTAGTACACAATAGGGTGTACTCAAGAGCGATTTGGCTTTCTTGCATTCCCCCCAGGAGTCACCATATAGAAGATAAGGGCATAGAAAGTTGTGGAGGGAGTCCTTTAATGGCAACTTTTAGCTCTAATACCCTTATATAGGGGCCAAAAATTATTAAAGGCAATCTAACACCTCTCCAACACCGCATGCGCCACAATAGCCATAGATCAGATAAAAATTCTGGAAAATTGAACAAAATTGCTTCTGGGGACGGTATGACAAGTAAAGTTCAAGCGGTAAGGAGCCGAAATTACGCAGGTAGATTATATATAACAGAGACTTCAATTATAATAATAATTGTAATAGAAAGATGAATAAGTTACAATATGTTGATGAGTCAGGCAAAGATTTCCTCTATCGGTACTTTCCCATTATGCGGGCCTCTCTAAAAAGTCAAGTTTAGTTGATGCTAATAAAATAAAATAGGATGAATATATAATAGTTTATAAACAAATTTGGGCTATATACTTCCAAATTAGGGGGGGGCGAGTAAAGCATAGCATATACTAAATACGTAACCTAACCTAACCTAGGTACCCTTGTCTCCCCTTAAACCCCCAAAAAACCACAGTTTAATATCGTATACGCAATGAAAACCACGCTATAATTGCCTGCTCTATTGGGGTTAACATGTCAAAAACGGGTTTTATCATTGCCTACTCTTTGGCACTTAACCCGAGAGGCCCGCATAATGGGAAAGTAACTTCCTATCTGTATAATTGAAAGTCTCAAACCGAGGCACTTGGGTCTGTGCTTCCTTCAAGTCCTTGCGCCCCCAATACCAAAAAATAGTAGGCTATTCAAGGGAGGTCCCGTAACCCCTCCAAAACACGCTCCCAGTTGTCAGGAGGGCCCTTAACCCCTCCAAAACACGCTCCCAGTTGTCTCCATAAATATACATGTGTTTACCTCTTTTGAGCCATTTCTAGAGACTAAGATCACAGTGTGACACAAAATTTGCATATGAGGATTGTTCAGCTTTAAATTGCAAACCTGAAGCTAATATTACAATTTAGAAGTACAATATCGAAAAACATTTATAACATATTCAAAAAAGGTGGGGATCTCAGACCAAGACGAAATCGGAATCGCGCAAGGGTTTTTAATCTCCGTGATGGGATGGCTCTAGGTAAGGTCTATAAGTTTGTGTCCCTTTAAAAAAAAAACTAAAATTCTCCCTCCCACACTACGGACATCAGTTTTCCATAGAAAGTAAATAGCAAATCTAAAACTCAAAACGATCATAAATTAATTATTTTAAGATGATGAACGTAAAGCGAGAAGAAGTTACTAAAAGTGTCACGGCGTAAAAGAAGTTACGACGCCCCTGCTTATTTAAATCTTTCTTAGTGCATTCCGGCATTTTGAGGTTCGATTTCATATAAAGAGTAATTGCTTGTCGTTTTAGGCCTTGAATTTACTGTTTACTTTACAGAAACCTGATGTTTTAGGTGATATTTTAACTCCTTGACCATGGAAAAAAAAACTACGTCAAAATTGGGAAAGAACTTTCCAATAGTTTTGAGAAACGGACTCGCTTTCCGTTGAAAATCACCCTTGCCACTTTATTGTGATCGGTTAACGGCTTGATCACGAAAATGGCCTTGTTTTACGGTTTTGTCTCATAGAAGTTGATTGACCATGTACAAACAGAATTGGCGTATAGGCTTATAAGGACTATTCAGTCATGATAAACCCATGTATATAAATATGACACGTACAAATATATGCGGGTCAACATAGCTATGAGAACCGCCACACATAATCTAGACAAGAGAACATTTTACGGTAATTTCCTATCATTATCTCAATACGAACACTTCCACCGGAGATAAACTTTACGGTTTTGTTTCTGCTGATTTTCTTAAAAAAAAAAAAAAGGTTCTATGACCTATTCGGTTTGGATTGAAACCAAGACAATTCTGGTCATCTCTGGGCACAAATCATGACAACATACTGTGATAGATCAGCTTTAAGACACAAAAAAATCTCACCTTTGCCAAACTCTAAATTCAATTTTTCTCCAGCATGTGACGAGGAGGACATTGTGACACCTCGATAGGTAGATACACGAATCAATCGGCTCAAATTTTGTATGGCATGCTGCCAGATATACGCTTAAGTTTGAAATTCAGACGAGGAACAAAAGTCATTGCGAAATATAGAATTCAATGTTAACCTGGATATTTGTATTCATGACGTTTGGATGCATCAACTATAATTGAAGATATTATGTCACATTGGAAATGTTGTTACTTAGTGTGTTTTGAACCAGGGCCAGTCAAAAGGGAGACACCAGACTTATAACTTGCTGCATCAGGTCTAAAACCACTAATGATGCAGTGACTCGAGATCAGGCTTCACGCGCTATGTGAAGTGAAAGTATAACACAAGTGGCAAAATAGGATTTACCCTGTCACGCTCAACACACTTTCTAGCGTGACAAAATCAAGAATTAGGATTTACCTTAATATGATAGTCTCTATTGGTTCTACACCTTCCCCACCCTTACACACAAGGTGACCAAGTGTGTAACTCCTTGATCTTTACCAAATTCGTATACTCACCTCTTTACTCTAGTAGCCTTGAGGGCTGGATGTGGATACATCTCACGTTTACAAATTGGTTTTCGTTTCGCCTCTTCTGTCATCTGGCCTTTGTCGGTTATCGCTTTTGAAACTGTCGATAATTTAATCGCCAGCAATTTAGTGGTTTCAGTTTGCTTTTTGAATACCCGGTCTGTAATTTTCGTCTGGATTCTGGAAGCAAGTTTGCACAGTAGTTTTCTCACGGATTTTAAGAATGTCTTATGCTTAATATCTTCATTTTGTGTCGAAAGAACATTCCGTCTTGCGGTCAAAGATTCAAGTTTTGTTGTGATTATTACAAATGGTTGCTATGCATGCTTATTCACAGGGCGGTAATACCTCAAAGCCCTCAAGGTTCAAGCAAGTATTCCTTGGGGAAATTATCTGAAACATGATGCTACTGCCTGTTAATAGTATACCAATGCTCTTTAAGCGGGGGAGCTTGCAACTAATCACATCTACTCCCCCGCCCCTTCCGGGCATAATTTGCTATGGGACAGAGGGGAAAGGGCCAACTGCCCCCGACCTCAGTTTGCCCCCTCCATCTGAAACTTGGTGGCTTCAAACTTGTCAAAACTGAGATAGGGCTACGGCTGCATAATTGAAGCATCCATAGAAACAGATCACTATACATTTTCTTTTATGGTACTATATGACTCATTTTTCAGGGTCATTTTCACTTGAATTCAGAAAATCGACTTCAGCTTTGCTCTCCCCCCCCTCCTTCCCCAGGATTTCGGTGAAACTAGGCCCATGTCTCCCTTCCTCTGAAAAAGTTTCTTTATGAATCAAATACGACACTATTTAAAGTCTATTCCTGATGGTGAAAATTTAAAAAAAAACAAGCTTTTTCAACTGAAGGTAAGGAGCAACATTAAAACTTAAAACGAAGAGAAATTATTCCGTATATAAAGGGAGTTGCCCCCTCTTCAACACCTCGCTCTTTAGGCTTAAGATTTTTAATAATTTTTAAAAAGCGTCTTATATTTATTTTTGTAAAACGGTCCTTGTGTTTCAGCAGCCATTATTAAATAATTGGGACAAAATTCAAACTTTAGCGCAAAGAACGAGAGTGAGGTGTTGAGAAGGGGGAAACCCCTTTAAATACGGAATAATTTCTATTCGTTTTAAGTTTTAATGTTGCTCCTTACTTCCAGTTGAAAAAAACTTATTTTTTTAAATTTAAATTCTGATCATTTTTTAAATAATGCCAGGAAATCTGGCCCCACATCCACAGAAAAACCCCCTCCCCATGGATATTTCCTCTAGATAATTCAATCCCGGGAAAAATTTACCTTGGGCAATTACTTTTAGTAACTCTGCGCGTAAAATTAAAGCAGAACAGAGAATGCAAGATCTATAAAAACAATTTTTGTATAGGAATTCTGGCAAATTCCCTTACCGTACAATTTCACCTGAAAAATTCACTCCCTGAAAACTTCCCTCCCCATGGAAAATTCCCCCTATGGAAAACCCCCAACAGAAAATTTGCCCCCCCCCCACCCAAAAATGTATGCCCTACATCCGAATAACAAATACTATGCGCAAACAATGGGGAAATTTTATAACTTTAAGACCTTTCCCCTGGGGCTGTGGGGAGCATGTTATACCCAAAGGCATAGTTATTGGGCCTTTCAAACTATGATGCACAAAATGGCTATCTCAAAATTAGGATCGGACGATTTTGGGAAAACGGGGTGTTGCCCTCCAATCTTTTTGATCACTTAAAAGGGAGCTTTTAATTTCTGTTCGAATGAGCCCTTTCCCGATATTCTAGAACCACTGGGCCTATACGATCACCCCTGGAAAAATAAAAAATAAACACGCAACTGTGATTTTTCTCCTGGCAAAAAATACAAAATTCCACGTTTTTGCATCTAGGAGCTTGAAAGTTCTACAGTACGGTTCTCTGATACGTTGAATCTGATGGTGTGATTTTCATTGAGATCACTTGACTTTTAGGGGCTGTTTCTCCCTTTTTTCGAAAATCAGGAAAATTTTCCCAGGCTCGTAACCTTTGAAGGGCAAGACTAAACCTAATGTATCTATTGGTATCAAAATTCCGTTTTTTAGAGTTTCGGTTAATATTGAGTCGGGTCGCTCCTTACTTACAGTTCGTTACCACGAACTGTTTGATCCGAAGACGTTACATATCCGGATCAATCTGGATTGAACTGTCACAAATGTCAATTCTAAATTCTATACTATTTCTTCTGTATTCAGGGTATGGGTTTTAACAAACCCTAATGTATATTTATGTACATTGACTTGGGTGAATCTCTTTTCCTGGGCCAACAAGATAAATTTACAATTCAACTCTCTCTTCTTAGAAGGTCAACATAAGTTGAGAATCCTACTTGGCAAACTCTTAGTCTGAAGGTAATAGCATGGCCGAAGTCAATGAAATCGATTTAGTCACGAGAGGTCGTGTACAGTACACCATAAAGATTTTGTTTCTTTTTAACTACATATATTTGCCAGTGGTTTGAATTTGTTATTACGCAATTCCTTGGAAATGCCAAGGAATTTGTTTCAGGGGGGAGAGCAAAGTTATCAAAAAGCAAAGAAACTTGCAATTTTCAGATAATTTGTCTATTTAGTTTCCTCAAGCGCCCCCCCCCCACCGTTCCCCAAAAATTTGCAGGTCAAATTTTAACAAATTTTTACTATTTTAACAATTCGATTTATTAATTAATTAATAATCTATCTTAATCAATATTTATGTTAATTTGATTATTATTATTATTGTCTAATTTTTCTTATTTTTGAATTTATTTTTATTTTATTGATTAACTAATAATATTTTATCGTTTTCTTAATTTAATTATTGTTTTTTAATTTATTTTATAAATTAATTAATAATTAAATAATTAATTTCATTTATTAGCTGCGCCCGCTACTTTATTTTAATAAAAATAAAATTTCAAAATTGAAAAATGATTATGAATGACTGTTAGATTATTTTTTTTTATACGACAAGCTTTTTAGCTTACCGTTATGTGGATTAATAAATAAATAAGTAAATAAATAAATTTTGCACCCCTTAAATTTCTCACCCGGGGCAAGTGATCCCTCTGTCCCCCTAAAACCACCACTGTGTGTCCCTTATCTGTTGAAATAAATTGATGTGGACGATCCTCCTTGGAGATGCCCTTCTGGATTTCAACGAGATTTGTGCCCTCTGTTTTTGGTTCAAATAAGGCATTTATAAATAAGGATAAACTTATTCCCGAACGTTTCTCCAATGGTGGTGCCTAGATAGTCCTCCGATGGTGCCTAGAGCATCAAATCGATGTTTCAGTTACTTGCTCATTCTCACAGGCACGCGTCACAGACCTGACGCCCAACCTTGCGGCAGCGGGAATTGAGCCCCGGGCCCCGTATTGGCAAGCAGAGCATCAATCCAATATACTATCGTGGCGTTAAGGCAGTTAGGCTACCCATGGAATTGTTTTAGAGGGGGATTCCTCATAAATTTAATGCTTGAAATTTTTGTACAGTGACATACGCAGGGGGGGGGGGACTTGGAGCCTGCCTCTCTTCGAAGTTATAATTTTTTTTGAATTTCTGGACACAAGTAGAAAAAATTTCATTTAACACAGATTAACGGTCGGTTTAATTAATTGAATAACCTGAAAACGCAAATAAATGAGACCTATGGGTTATAGGTCATCTGAAAAAAAAATTACTACATGTTTAAACAGCTCCGTGCTTTAAAAGCACGAAGAGATAAACAAATCTTCAGAACTGAATTACAGATAAATTGAATATAAAATTATTTTGAGGTTGATTCCAAAGAGAAAGTACATAATTTTGAAATTCAAATTAAAAAAGAAATATTTTGCTCTTTTATAAATTCGTATTGTTTAAACTATATACTTCACTGACAAGGAAAAAAGAGCAAAAATCTTGGCGATAAAAATCACTCAATAACCACAGGTCAAAAAACCTTGTCCTGGGCCGTGTCATTCGTTAAAGAACAATTCTACCCAAATATGCTTAATACTTATACAGTCAAAGATTTATAAAGAGATCTGTGAAGCTTTTTTCTTCTTGTTGTTCTTCTTCTTGTTCTTGTTCTCTTGTTATTATAGCATCAAGAACAGTTTTATAAATTTTGCCGTTGATTATTCTCCCTATCCTCAAAGCAACACGTCTGGGAACACCGCAAGCCTCTTTTAGCTTAGCATTTCAAGGGTCTTTAGCTTTCAAACGCTGCACGAGTTATTCTCAAATTCCATTAGAAATTAAAGGTTATGCTTCAAAAACAAAGGCGAGAGGGAAAGAGTTTGAGAATAAGGAGTTCCGCCATTTTTGTCAAAGATGCACGCGACTTAGTCCCTAGGTTTTCATCCTCCTTCCTGCATCTCTGACCGGGAGCCGGCGTATCCCCCCCCTCCCAGGGTATTCCCCGATAAATTCTCTTCCACAGGAAATTCTGCCCCAGATAATTCCCACCCATATTCCCCCCTAGATAATTCCAGATGTTCATTAGAATGGAAATTGAAGTTATTTATTAGCTACCCGCTTTTCAGTTTTCTGTTTGAAATTTCAAATATTGGATTGCAAGGAAAATTTTGGACAAGATTTGATTATTTAGTCAAAATTTTCGATGAACGAAATTTTTGAGTAGTTTTGTTGAATAAGAACATCTTCTAATAAGCATATAGAATATCCAGGGGGAATATGGGTAGGAATTATCCGGGGGGTATTTTCCAATGGGAATACACCGGGGGGGGGGGGGTAGGCCAAGACCTCCTCTGTCCATATCTTAAAATATATCTACAGCTTTATGTTTTGGCCTGAAGTGAAAGGTTGCGTAGTAACATTTTCCAAAGAATTATGCTCTAACTTATAAGCATAACATTTTTTTTTTGCTGCCATAAATGCCAGCACATTTTTTGCTGAATGTAATAGCCACTATTTTCACGGATGATTTTTACATCATCCATTTTTTGCTCTCTTCCGTTGTTGTTGCTGTTGTGTTGAATTGTTTTCTTGCCTCATGAAGGCGGATTTTTCTTATTTCCGGAAGTGACTTGATATACCAACTAAAATTATCTAAACCAGCAACTAAATTGCCACAACGAGTGAATTGATCCCATGTGAATATCTCTGTGAAAAAAGGGTAAACTTTAAAAATGAAATGAACACATTCAAATAAGCTCAATTTAGAATCAGTTGAGTTTCATGACAAAATAAAACTAAATAGAACAAAACAAATTGGCAACCCTGCTTAAGTCCTTCTTTCGGTGTAGAAACTGTCGCTTAGTGCCAGAGCCCTTAGTTGAAAACAATAGAGACACAAAGCATGTTGGTATGTTCATTGCTGCCGGGACCCAAAATGAAATGGTTATATCTAACAAAAATGTGTCCTTTGGGATAAATCCAATCGGACACTTATATAACCTTAAAGCTTGTTTAGAGCCATAAGATAAAGGATATAGTGTATTGGGCGATTTAGGTCTTAAAATAAACAGTCAATACTGGGCATTAATCTCTCCTGTATATGTATACTTCTGTATATGTATATATGTCGACATTCACCGGTGAATGTACGAAATATCTTTTTTTTTCTTGGATTTAGTCAGCGTCGTCAGTGAACTTTTTCAGCTTTATGCAAGGATTGGTGGAGACAGGTTAGGTCAGGTTTTTAACCTGTTTCTGAGATTTATAACCTAATTTAATCTAACATAACCCAGCCAAACCTAACTTTTACCATCAAAGCTTACATAAGTCTGAAAAGCTGATTCGCAAAGCTAATTGAATCAAAGCAGAGAAAAAAGAATTTTGGACATTCACCAGTGAATTTCGACATTAACCAGATTTCGGATATTGACAGTAACACACACACACACACACACACACACACATATATATATATATATATATATATATATATATATATATATATATATATATATATATATATTCATTCTAAAAATAAAAAATCATTGCCCCTCCCCCCCCCCAAAAAAAAAAAATGTTATGAATTAGAACCCCTGATTGAGTGCCGAACTTTGAGAGATCCTCTTCGTATCCAACAATTAAAATAAAAAACCTTCAAATTTACTTCTGTGGACCAACTTCCAAATCAGATCAATATCCAACTTTTACCTTAGCTCAATGACAACCAAAACGATCTTCCAAGGAGGTGAGACAGTAAAATTGAATAGTCTTCAAAAAATAAAAAATAAATGTTGTTGAAATTAATCTTATAGATTGTCTTGGCTACCTCATAACAACAGGGGAAGACAGGGGTCTCCATCCACCCTCCCGAACAATATGGTCTCAAATAGACTAAAAATGCAAAATTCTAAAACATTAATAACAAATATGACTCTTATTTAAATTTTTGACAACAAGTTAATCTTGTATTTTTTTTTTTTTTTTTTTTTTTTTTTTTTTTTTTTTTATATACAAGAATGATGGCAGGAAGTATTTACTGTCGTCAGTTGTAGACATTATACCATGATTTGTAAATTCGCTTTTTTTGTTGAATAGTAGTTAAAAAATATATAATGTTAAAATATATACATAATTAAAATAAATAAAAACTAACATAATAGTTAAAATAAAAAAATATATACATTTTTTGTACAAAAAATGTACAAAAGATTTTTTGTCCATATCAACATTTCTTGTCTTTATCGTTTCTTAGTTTTTCTTTGAAATACAGAAAAAAAGCGAATATGAAAATTACTGTAGCCAACAGGGCTACAGTTTTCTATGCTAGCAGTGCTCAACCGCTGGTACGCGTGCAATCACGCCTCATATCTATTACAAAACTATGCTAGGTCCAGGGCCGTATCCAGGATTTTTTTTTTTTGGGGGGGGGGGGTCGGGGGGTTATTTTTATAGGGTGGGGGAGCTTACAAAAAAAGCTTTAAAAGCTTATCAATAATTAGTTTATATGCATTTTTGTTACGTTTTTGCGAGTCGGAAAAAAATTTCAGAGGATTGGTTCAAACCTCCAACCCCCCCCCTAGATACAGCCTTGACTAGGATCCCTAAAATTAATGACCACTTTAGTTCTTTTTGTCAAGGCCTGATTTTTCGGTTTCAACCAGACTGTGAAAACGTATCACTTATCTTCTTATGTTTTTTATGTGTTTGAGGATTGGAAATATGAATAGGCAAAACTAAATATGCTAGATTTCTCTATGATGCCAGAACGACAGGGAACATATACTTTTGAAGAATTGACTTAAAATGAAACAATAATGTAAAAAAAAAAACTGAACAAAAAAAAGATAATAGAACTGGCTATTCAGCATTTCGAATTTGTTACCAGAGGAAAATAAATTTTACTTGAAAAAAAAACTAATGTTTTTCTCTCAGTACAAGGGTTTAATTTGTATGAATCTAAAATATTTTGCTTCAAGAAATGAGCTAAGAGAAACCTGAGTAATTTCAAGGTGAAGAAACAGCATTCAAGGACATTTATTGTTAGTCAACACTGCTCATTCAGATAGCTCAACTTGACGCACATCCTGCAATCCTTACCAAACATCCAAGACGTAAAATATTTTATGAATTAAGACTTTTATTGTAACTACTATAGGCAGTGGCGGGATCAACAAAAAGGATCATTGGTTGTCTGTGGACATAGGATTGCGTTGTTCTGGTTTAAAGGTTGTATTCTGTTGTCTCAGAGACAAGTATACACAAGAAGGGTAGGGGGGTGGGTTCTGGATTCCCTAAAATCTCAGGATATTTATGAGTTCCCAGGGCCGTGCCTGGAAGTTTGTTCGGGGGAGGGGAGTGGGTGAAAAGAAATCTTGGAGGGTTAAACAAGATCCCCCCACCCGGGATACGGCCCTGGGTTTTCCCCATATATTTCCTATATTCTTCATAATATTCACCTTTTTTCCGAGCTTGGCTCCCATCCTTCTCGAAAATAGATTTGGTTTTATGTGGTCTTGACAGGGAATGCCAGAAACAGACTTCAAATCGGGCACACAAAGGACAAAAGTTTGTGAAAAACCGATCCAGAAGCATATCAACCGTATTTACTGCCAATTTTGACCTTTTCTCGACTCAACAAGAATAATTACTTCATTTCTCTACTCGAGAATCAGCAAACTCCTGACATGAATCAGGAGGTGAACTCCTGACAGCTCAGGGGTCTTCAAATGGGGTGTTATAGACGTGTTTTCAGTCTTGCCTCCCCTTTTTTAGTAGAGGTCATGGTTTCCACTTCCCCTCCCCCTTAGCTCAAATTTTGTCAACACCCTTGTGAATTTATGAGAAAGGAGAGAAGAGACCGAGGACGTGAACTGAACACTAGCTTTTTCGGAAGAAATTCATTTCAAGAGGCGGTGTTTAGTATAGGATGTTTTCATGATCTCGGGGACTCCCCGCAGGCGTCTCTTCTTTTTTCTTCTTTTTTTGTGACGTCTGTGTATGTGTTTTCTTCAACAACATGAAAACCTGCTTTTGCCTAGTGGAATACAGATAAGCCTTAATCATTAAACACAAACAGTTTTCTAGCCCAGCAGATCATGCGCAAAGAGACATAGCCGGTGTTTCCGTCCATCTGACTAAAGGATTAATCTAATGATTCTAGAGCCATCAGGACGATTTTATCGATGGAGGTGCTCACTTCCAGCCAACTGGTGTACATCTCAGAACGTCATGTGTGCCGCAAAGTTTCGCTACGCTTGGCAAAGCTCCACCACGCCCCGAAGGGAAGAGTCCCTTTCTTATAACTAATAATTTCTGTTCGTTTTAAGTTTTAATGTTTCTCCTTACTTTCAGTTAAAAAAAACTTGTTTTTTATTTAATTTCTGAACGTTTTTGAATTAATGCAGATTTTGAATTTGGCTCACCGTAAATGAATAATTAAAATGAAATTTGCATATTAATTTTTAATTTTTTAACTAATAATAACTTATAATAACCTAAATTTGATTTTTGTTCCAGTTGCTTAAGAATGACTCCTAAATCACTAATTATATTTAATTAGAATAATAACCTCTTTTAAAAGTTAAAAAAGAAACTTTAGCGTAAGAGCGAGCTATTGTGGAGAGGCAACCCATCTCATATACATAATATTTTCTGTTTCTGTTAAGTTTTAATGTTGCTTCTTAGTTTCAGTTGAAGAAACTAGTTTTTTATATAATTATGCATCGTTTTTTAAATAGTGTACGGAAATCCAGCTCCCCCTCCATGGAAAATTCCTTTCCTCCACGAGAAATTATCTCCATGGAAAGATCTCCCACATGTAACTTCAATTAGCGATATTTGCGGAACTAATTTTGTAAGGCATAGTAACAAAACGGTCAAATAGGTCGAAACTATTCTTATGAAAATGAAAGTTACAAGTAGAGCAATTTTCAAATCACTGAAATGAATGAAAGAAAAGATCTTCAAAAGATATAGGCTACGTAATAATTTATGTTCGTTTTAAGTTTTAATATTATTCCTTACTTTCAGTTGGAAAAAACTTGTTTTTTTTATTTAATAACAACTATAAGCCGAAGACATACAATATCTTTGGTTTATTATCACATAAAAGTCATAGCATTCTTTTAGAATGACCCCTGAAATACAACGCTCGTTTAATTAGAACAATAAGAAGTTCTCTTAAAGGTACTACAAACTTTAGCGTAAAGAGCGTGGTGTTGAGGAAGGGGCAACCCCCTTCATAAACGTAATAATTTCTGTTTGTTTTAAGTTTTAATGTTGCTCCTTAGGCTACTTTCAGTTGAAAAAACTTGTTTTTTTATTTAATTATACCTAAAATGAGAGACATATTTTTAACAGGAGAATGTTAAGGGGGGCTATGTCATCCCGCTAAATCCTGCGGTTTATTTCATGTATAACTTGCCATTTCTGATGTTTTGATAAATTTATGGTCTTTTAAAATATATATCTTCCCCAGAAAAAAAAAATCGAACCGAAAACATTGGAGAGTTGCGCATCGGATGGTATATATCCTTTAGGGGAGTGAATTAATCGAACATTCGACAAATGTACGAAAATTTTATGTAAGCATATGCTCCTAATTCTCTTAGAATTTAGTTCATGCCTAGAGGGAAGATTTTATTTAGATCAAAACAAATATGATGTCAACAGTAACTTTCATATCTTCAATATCTGTTAAACGGCGAAAGTAAACCACTACATTCTTTCAGATAACCGCGACCTTAATTTTCAAGTTTACTATTTTCTCAAAAGGATGTAGGCAGAGTGCCATAATGAATGAGCACGTGAAAAACCTACATGTTCACAAATTGCAACAGCAATGCGCAATAACTTTTTTTTTCTTTTTTTGTAAGAAGGACTGGAATTTTGACGAGTCTTGGGACTTCTATTCCAGACGTCTGGAATCAAAGAATGTTTGAACAAAAAGTAAAAACCAAAATCTAGTAATCAAGTGATTTCTCAAGATCAAATATTTTTGCTACGGCAAGCGTTTTTGTGTCATTAATTAAAAAAACTTTTTTCACAAAATAAATTTTTTCAAAGAAAAGTAAAGAACTCCATTAAACAAAAAATGAACAAAAATAAAATCAAATAATCTACCAAGCGTTAAACTACCACAAATCAGCATCTATAAATAAATGAAACCCAAAACGAACAGAAATTACATTAAATAACCGAGTAAAAATCAAAACGACCAGAAATTAACATAAATTGGGCGCAAAACCCCTATACCTTCCCAAGGCCAGAATATAATTTACACTTTACTGAAAAAAAAATATAAATGTTTTTACTTTTATAACTTTAATAAATCAAATAATATTAACATTTTGATTACTAAATATCAGTATATGTACATATTAAACTGACAGTGCACATTCATTTGTATTTTTTTCAGTAAAGTGCAAATTATGTTCTGGCCTTGGGATGGCATGGGGCTTTTGAGCCCTACTCATGTTAATTTCTGCTCGTTTTAAGTTTGACTCGGTTATTTATTGTAATTTCTGCTTATTTTGGGTTTCATTCATTTATCGATGCTGATTTGTGTAGTTTCACGCTTGGTAGATTATTTGATTTTATTTTTGCTCATTTTCGGTTTAATGGAGTTCTTTACTTTTCTTTGAAAAACTTATTTGTGTAAAAAGTTTTTTTAAATGAATTTCTGTTCTTTTTTTATTGCCTTTTCAGGGAAAAAGAAAATAATACTTTAAATCTTTTCGTTTTTTAAGACTTTATAGTTTGGCCTGCTATTTGTAAGCTGGAGAAAAATTTTCGGCAATTTTTAACAATATACACCCTTTTAAAAATCTGGACACAAATAGTAGTGTTTAATTTAGCTGCACACCTCCTTTAGTTGACCTGAAATAGAAAACTTGATACCATTCGCAAAAAAAAGTTTACTTTCTTTGATAGCTTGGACACACTTACTCTGTTTTGATTTGGTTAAATTTTAAGAGCAGAAGTAGCTCCGAAAGTTTAAACATAATACCCTCAGTCCTTCTTGGGATACTGCTTATATGCCTTATTGCGAATTAGCATTAACACAGTGCATTTTGATTTAATCTTAAGGCAAAATTTAGTTTTTAAGCATAATGGGCAAATGGGAGGGTGGGCGTGGGATTAGTTGCCCTCCGATCACTTTCGACTATTAAAAAGGGTACTAGCCCTTTCAATTTCAAATCGAATGATCCCTTTTTGAGTTTCTACGGCAACGCTTTGAGTTTCTACGACAACCTTATATGCCCCCAGGGTATAAATTACAACCCTTGCCCTGAGGGGTTTGTCATCCTAAGAGACCTAATTTCAAGAACTGTCAACTACGTTAAACAAAATGGCTATCTCAAAATTTTGATCGGATAAATTTGGGGAAATGGTGGTCGTGAGAAGGGCGTTAGTTGCTCTCCAATCACTTTCAACTATTAAAAAAGGCACTAGCCTGTTCAATTTCCAATTGAATGAGCCCTTTTGAAGTTTCTACGACAAAGCTTTCAATAAAAACCTTATATGCCTCGAGGGCATAATTTACAACCCTTGCCCTGAGGGCTGGGGGGGGAGGGGGGTGTTATCCTCAAAGACCTAATTTCCAGAACTTTCAACTACATTGAACAAAATTGCTATTTCAAAATTTTGATTGGATGTGTTTGGGGAAAAGGTAGGCGTGAGAGAGGGGTTAGTTGCCCTCCAATCACTTCTGACCATTAAAAAAGGCACTAGCCTTTCTCATTTCCAATCGAATGAGCCCTTTTTGAAGTTTCTAGGACAACGCTTTCTTTAAGAACCTTATATGCCCCAGGGCACAAATTACAACCCTTGCCCCGAGGGCTGTGAGGGGGTTGTCATTCTCAAAGACCTTTTTTTCGGAACTTTCAACTACATTAACAATAAGGAAATCTACAAACTTTTATCGAATGTGTTCGGGGACATGTTGGGGGTGAGAGGGGGTTAGTTGCCCTCCAATCACTATCGACTATTAAAAAGGACACTAGCCCTTTGAATTTCCAATCGAATAAAGCATTTTTTGAAGTTTCTACGACAACGCTTTCTATAAAAAAAAACCTTATATGCCCCAAAGGGATAACTTAAATTCCTTGCCCAGAGGCCAGTGGGGCAAGTATCATCTTCAAAAACATGATCTCCAGACTTTTTAACAACTTCAAATACGATGGCTGTCTGACAATTTTGATTGGATACGTTTGGGGAAATGGTGGGTTTGAGAGGGGTGTTAGTTATCCTCCTATCACTTTGGACTATTAAAAAGGGTACTAGCCATTTCAATTTCCAATCAAATAAGCCTTTTTGAAGTTTCGATGACAACACTTTCTTTAAAAACCTTATGTGCCCCCAGGGCATAACTTATAACCCTTGCCCTGAGGACTCTGGGGGGGAGTCATCCTCAAAGACCTAATTTCTAAATCTTTTAACTACGTTGAACAAAATGACAATCTAAAAATTTTGATTGAATGTGTTTGGGGATAAGGAGGGCGTGAGAGGGGGGTTAGTTGCCCTCCCATCACTTTCGCCTATTTAAAAGGGCACTAGCACTTTCAATTTTCAATCGACTGAGCCATTTCTTAAGTTTCTACGAAAATTTTTTCTATAAAAATCTTATATGCCCCCAGGGCATAATTTTCAACCCTTGTCCTAAGGGCTGTGGGGGAATGTCCTCATCGAAAACATAATTGCTATCTGGAAATCAATTACGCTGAACAAAATGGCGATCTCAAAATTTTGATTGGATGTTTTTGGGGAACTGATGGGCGTGGAAGGGGTGTTAGTTGCCTTCCAGTCATTTTCGGCTATTAAAAAGTGCACTAGCCATTCCAATTTCCAATCGAATGAGCGCTTTTTGAAGTTTTTACGACAACTCCTTCGATACTAAGTGCCCTGTTCTAAAGAAAAAAAAATAAATAAATAATACATTGTGCCAACATCGTTCTTTACTTGGGCAGCGCGATTGCGCTGCCTATGATAATGGGTCGTCGCATGCACACCTCATCCAGTTTTAGCAATATGATCTGAATTTTAAATTTTAAGGATCGACGTGTACATTCATAGAAGAAGTATTCTTTTTAAATTCTCCCTTTAAAATTGTCATATCCCACAGCTTACGAATAAAATTGTTGTCTTTTCCTTTTAAGTTTTAGGTTAGTTTTGTCACAGGAAACCAATTTGTAACTCTCATTTAGGTAAGGGGACCACACTTACGCTGCTATTTGCACACGTGCTGTAGTTAATTTTTAACCAAACTACGTTTTAAGTGCATTAGCTCTTTATAAAGTAATTTTATTTTTAGATAATGCTTTGTTTGTATAAAATCTTTAAAGATTCTTAATGATGAAACTAGTTTTCGGCGAAAAAATGTAATGATTTTATTATAAGAAGTGAATTTTATTCTTACAACCAGTGGCATTAATTGGAGGGGGGCACTTATCCCCCCAAGATTTCTTCCTATATTTTGAAAAATAATTCTTTTTGGTGTTTTCTTTGAAAAGTTGTTGTTCTTTTAGTATTGTCATTGAAGAATTGAAAAAAAAACAGCAGAATTACCCCTTTCTAAATGCTGAATATATACGCCATTGCTTACCACCCGTAAAAAAATCAAGTTCCTTATGGCACACCTTCTGGCTTCAACAGGCACATACGCACAAGTTTGCTCCAGACATTTGACAGAACTTAAAAAAAAAACAAAGAAAAACACCATAAATAGACGAATTGAACGGATACAATGAAAAAAGATAAAAAAGCTCTAGAGGCACTAACGGTGCATCGGGTTCGACAACTGACAATAATCCCACTCAATTCTACTTCTCAACTTTTGGGTAGCTGGGCTGGGATTGATCCCTGGGCACCGTATCGACAAGCAGAAATTAATCTACTGAGCTAAAAAAAAATAGAAGACGAAGATTCGCCATAGCCATTGATGGCTCACAGGGCGTCGAATCGATATTTCAGTTGTTGGGTATTTTTACAGGTACAGGTAGCAGGCCGGTCGTCCAGCCTTGAAGAAGCGAAAATCCACCCTCGGGCCCGTGTTGCCAAGCAAAGTCAATTCACAGTGCTATGACAGGGTATCTGCTGTGCTACTAAAAGGTCATTATATTGAACATGTAAGAAATTATGGGCACTTAACTTTGCCATCAGGAAAATACCCAGCAACTGAATCACTGATTCGATGCCCTTTGCACCCCCATGCTCTGATACACCATGCAACCCATGCGCCGTTGCCCTTTGCTCTGGAAGATCTTTGCCTTTTACGATGCTATTTAATTTCATCTGTTTAGAGCACCAATTCTTCAAACACTCAATTTTCAGGAAATCAAATAGCTGCCTAAAGGTAAAAAATTCATCATATATATAATTGATCCTGTGGCCATTGATTGCTTGAAGGAGAGGCAGGTGTGGTCTAGACATGAACTTTTACAAGTAAAGTTTGATAGCATAAAGTATTAAGCTTAGGATGAACTATGAAAATAGTTACTTTTCTGTCCCAAACATTACCAAAGACTAAAAGAAAAAAAAATTAAATGCTAGAAGCAATTTTTTTAAAACCAAATTTATTTCCCAATGTACTGAAAAGTAAAATGTGTTTTTTTTCTGCAGCCAAGAAAAACTAAATATTTTTAAAACTCTCTTAATTTGGGAGTCGGCTTCGTCCTTTTTGACAATAATGCATTTATACAGTCGTAAAAATTTGTACTTTCAAAACTTGAAGAGTAGAAATTATGTGATGTCAGAAAAAAAATAAATTATGCAACAATAAATTATACTCAATCGGTCTGTATAATCTTATTTTCTAATTTTATGACTTCGTCAAATCTATTACAAACCGTATACTTTATACGTAGCCTATATCACTATTAATGCTGATACATTTATGATTTTCTTAAAAACTAATTTTTGGTTAATTTATGCTTAAAAACCAACAGAACAAGTTCTAAATTTAGTTTCCTCCTTCTCCCGAAAAGTTGATAGTTTTATGCGCAAGGTGTAGAAGCGACGACGGCCATAATTAAGCGACTACAAACGTATTTTGGAATTGTTTTTGTCCCCCTTACTTTCCCAAAGTCGGCCACATTCGCTATCCTGAAATTTGCCAACAGCTGTGGAAAAATTGCGAAATATATTATCTAACTGCGTAAAATGAAAGAAGAAATTCTCTGACAGGAGCTACAACTTTAAAGCTTGTTATTCTTTCTAGAGGCCGCAGACATGATGCCTGAGAAAGTCTTAATCTCTGAGAAAGTGCAAAACCTTTTTATCCCCACACCGCAAAACCGATACGCAGTCAATTTTCTCCTTTTTTTTATATCTTTATTTGGGTGAAATGGGCTGGAATTTTGGCGAGTGTCGCGACTTCCAGAGCTGCGAAATTGAAGAATGTCTGAAGAATTCGACCATAATGCGTGAGAACAAAAAGGGCTCTTGTAGATAATTCCCACCTCCTTTTAAGTCCTTTTTCTAAGACAATTTTCAAGATAAATTGGCCAATCTTGATGACAATAACATCCTTGATCTTGTAAATAGGGGGTTAAGGTAGATAAAACTGGGGGCGAGCACCTTCTGTACATCTTGGATCGCCACCTGTTCTGCCACGCGTGGTATACTCCAACCATGAAACGCCACCTATTTTACACTTAGTCTCATACTTAGCAGACCTGTGCTCTGTGTAGTGCGTACCACCTGGTGCATAAGGTTTTTCGAAGTTGGGGACCCCTCAAATCAAACAAGGGATCAAAGAAATGAAGACTTGGGATGCACAATGAAGACTTGGGACGCACTATGAAGACCTGGGACGCACTATGAAGACCTGGGACGCACAATGAAGACTTGGGACGCACAATGAAGACTTGGGACATTACTAGTTAGCATCCATTTAAAGCCAACTTAAAACCAGAATGAATGGCCAAGTACCAACTTATTTGAGAATTTAAAATAGAATTATAGTTCTAGAAAAAGGATTTAATTGTTGCTGCATTTTATTCGTTTGTGTTTTAGACTCGTTTCATTTTCCTGCTTGAGTCTAAATAGAGTGTTCCTAATTTTTTTTTTGTTCAGATTGAGGATATTAGAATAGTGGTCCAAAATGTATACGGTTCCTTTTGTTCTTAGAAAGGCTGTATTCAGTGGGGGGTTTGAACCGCCCCAAAATGTTTAGTCTGGCTTGTAAAAACGAGACAAAAATGCAAATAAACAAATTTTTATGAGTTTTAAAGTTTTTTTTGTAAAATCTACCCGAAAAAATACCCCCCCCCCGAACAAAATCCTCGATATGGCTTTGGTTTTTAAGTTCGTTAATCTGTTTGAAAACACATACAGATATTTTTTGAAGCCCGTTTTCTTTTACCGATATTACTTTGTAATTAAGTCGTTAGAATAAAGCGGCTTAGTGGCACAAAAATGGGCTTGAATGTTGAAAATACAAAAATAACTACTAATTTAATGATAACTGCTCAATATGATAATGTGGTGTTTAAACCTGTCGTTTGTAGTTCTCATTGGTCAAAAGTCATGATGGCTAGCTAAAAATAGTAACAGGCATGGGAACGCGTCTTCAAGGTATCTTCAGCCGTAAGATCATGTTCGCTATTAAGATTATTACAGAAAAATTTGATATACGTTATAGAGGATTTTCAGAAATCGCTCATAGACTCGACATCTGACAAAGGGTCTTCGGACGTGATTTTGCTCAGCAGTTTTAAGGTAGGCTAAAGTACTATATACAAATATACATATCATTTAGGCTAGTCATTCCCGTGCGTCTACAGCACAGTAATATACAGTAACGAAAAGTGCTGTACTTCCGATTGAAGATTTTTTACTCATATCTGAAACCACACAAGCGTCATGACCCCGCCTTCGCGCTTGCGCAATGACAAATGTTTCCAATTGAAAACCAAGTAGCAAATGAAACTATGGCTCTGACGGTTTGGGAAACATCCCAAATTGCGCGCATTGAAATGTGTTATGTTTAGAGAAACATTTCGCTACTGTATATTACCTCTACTGTTGTCTACAGCAAGCATGTAAAAAGTGAAAGTATTTGCCCTACCCCCGAAAAATTGATATTTTTACAATCTCTCTTATTCATATCTTACATTTTCTGTGTAGTTCGCTTCTTCTGAATTATTTTTCGAAGTTGTACTCCGCTTGAAGCAAATTCCTGCACATGCATCTTGCCTGCGTTTTTGGGCATATTTATATTTAAAATTAACCAGGCTTTTAAAATAAGTAAAACTAAAAAAAAAATTCTGCACAATTTTTGAAAATTTCTTTATCGACAGTGACGATCACTGAAGATGAGTTTGAGCTCCTAACTCCTTTTTGAACGTTACTGTTCATTCATATAAGATCAAATTTGAGTGGACAACCAGTCGTAAACCAAAACCTTTATTTTGGCTTGTCCATTGCATTCCAGTCTGGTTAAATCATGTCCATGAATAAAAGTCAATCAGGACTCTGACTTCCCGCAAAAACGTACCGGCTGCTTTATGTATCGGACGTTTTAAATGCGATAGTATAAAAGGTGGCTAAAGATAAAAACATAGTAAAAGCTTGCTAAAATTACGCACCCGTAGTTCAGTCATCTTCGCAGCATTGCCATATGCAAATTTCGTACTAAAAAAAAAAAATAAAAATTAAACAGATAGTCTAATAGACAGTCTTAATGTGGTCTGTGGTGGTGGCACAAGGTTCTGGTGTTTCTCTTTACTCACACAGGCAAATGGTGGTTATTAGACATGAGCTACAAGGCCGTAGGGGATGCAGAGATTTCGGAAAATTTGAATAGCATCATCCGAGAAATCTTGAAAACTTCAGCTTTTCGATTTTGTGAAAAAATAATTTGATTTTCTACCGCGAGAATCCTATGATAGTGTGTAATTTTCCTTGACAGGTTTGGACCACTTTATATATATATATATATATATATATATATATATATATATATATATATATATATATATATATATATATATATATATATATATATATATATATATATATATATATATATATATATATATATATCTTCAAATCCGTCTGTTGTATGTCGGCCAACCGTCTAGGCCAAACAAAAAGCGGGTCATTCCCGGATGGGGTGGGGGGATGTCGTCAGCAACGATTTAAGGGAAATAGAAACTTATTGGGAGAGTGCAAAGAGGAGGCTTTGAAAACATTGGGATTGAAAAGGAGCGTGCGAACTGCGAAGCCGTGTCGGCCTCAGGCGGCTTGGTACTGCAGTTAGTTGTTAGAAGCAGATCTTAAAATCCAAGTTGGTACTGGTATACGACCTCTTTCTTTCGAATATCTTGAGAGAAATATTATCGAAATTTAACAGTCTTATATAATGCTAAACTGAAGAAACTGTTTCAAATCAGGAAATCAATCTAAAAGTATGTTTGAAAAAAAAGTACGCTTAAAGAAACGTTAGTATTACTAATCATAAGTGAAATGGTAAGAAATCCTAAGATACAGGAGGCAGACACTGGATCTTTCTCACATATATGCCAGACAATTTTTGTAAAAGTCTTCGTATACTAAAAAAAAAACCGTTTAGGTATCACTATAATTCTTCAGCTTAAAATGACGGAAAAGCTTCAAATCTGTTCATAATAAATTAGAAAAAAATAAGTCATTAGATTTGTTTTTCCTTCCTTTAACATTCCGTTCAAAACTGTGTCTATTTATTTGTTTCTTTGAGCAAAACCATGAAGCGCCGAAAGTTTCCTGTACGTTTAGGAAATCTTCGTAGTAGCATCGGCTGTCGAGAAACAATGTAATGCATGGAACATAAAAAATTGGCTCATTAGCTTTAATGGTCGTTAATTAAAAATTCTTTGGGAAAACACACGCGGAATGCCGGAAAGACAATAAAAGGTGTGAACTATTTTTCTTTTGAAGAAAAAAACGGGAAAAAAAATTTCACCAGTCGTAGTACCTGCGTCATTGCTGACGTTGATAATTCACTTAGCAGATAACTTCCTGAATGAACAATTTTTAGGATACAGGCTGCCGGAACTATAATTAGAAAGTTTTTTTGAGCCAAGTTTAAAAAAAAAAAAAATAACAAAAACAAAAAAGTATATACACAAAAAAACAACAAATATTAATCAGAAGAGTTGACAGATATAATGGTTGCAAAGCAAATACTTTTACCAAGGAGAAGTGCATCTTTGAAAGAGGATTTTTTGGTGTTTCTTGGGTATTTCCTTTCACCGTGAGAAAAATGAGTTCTTTTTAGGGCTCAGAGCATGGGCGCCAATAAGCTGAATTCCAGGGGGGGCAAACTAAATATAAATGACATTTTTGATGCTATATAATAGAAATCTGAGAACAAAAATATAAAACTAAGGCAGTATCATTCAGCCAGGGGGGCGGGTGCCCCCCCCCCCCCCTATGGGCGCCCATGGCTCAGAGTGGGGTCAATAGTACCTTTAAGAATACGCCAGCCTATTCTGTTACTTTGCCACTAATTGCTGCCAAGTGATGTCGCTGGTGTCCAGAAATGCCACCTTCAGTCTCGTCAATAATCTGTTCATCGTGATAGAGAGATCGCCATTTCAGAGATCACGTACACCAGGTGGTGCGAGCCAAGCGTGGTGGAACTATGCTAAGCGTCACGGGGAATACAGAGAGCGTCAGGGCACTAAGTCACACGTGGTGGATCTCTACGGCTTATGTGGTGCTTCGAGATATGCACTATGTGGTGGAATGTAATAATTAACCATGTCAGGGACCCTGTGGCCCGAGATCTAAAAAATGGAACCTGAAAACAATATTACATCTAAGGTATCTAATTTTCTTGTTTAAAGTTAGTAACCAAAAGTTATTGGTATATAAAACTTGTGAAAAGAAGGGAGGGGATTATAAGCAAAAATGGGTATATTTTCGATAAAAAATAAACACTCAAATACAGTAAGTCGGAAAAGTTAAACTCAGCTTTTCACCCCTCCATCTGTGAAAATACAGAACTTCTATTGTTTTTTTATTGCTGAAGATGAATTTTGGATGGCGTATTCGTAGTTTTTTTGTTCTTTTTTTTTTTTTTTTTTCAGAAGGGGCTCTCAGAAGAGACCGTATGGAAAAATTGGTTGTAGTATAGTTGCTAGAGAGCGAGTTCGAACGGACATTTAAAGCTTAAGCCCTTAGTTTCTTTTAGAAAACACATTATGCTACAGCAAAGTACCGTTTTTGATTATTTCGTGCCACAAAAGAACAATTTCAGCCTGAATAGGCCCAGAATGTTTATCAAGCAAAACTTCTGACATAGCCCGTCAGTTTATTGTTGCCAAAATGGCAACGCATATAACCTCCCAGCTTCTCTGGATATACTCACACACATTTTACATGTCAACACAGTTTTGGCGAGCCCAAATTTAACAAGAAAGACACCAAATGTGACAAGAACAAAAATTTACATTAATTATTGTATCGCCTTCTAATCAAAACATGGCTTTCAATACTGCCTTAAAGTTTCACTCGATCTTTCTTTTGGCAATATCACCTTGAAGAATGCCTTAGCCACCATCCTATTTATCTACTTTTCCACCCACTTCTACCAAATGATGGTTCTCAGCGGTGACGCTAACGGTCGTAAAATATCGGAAGTGGGCTAATTCGAACAGATATTTCGGTTTCAAGCACTTTTTTTGTATTGTATCAGAACATGTGATGCCAAAAACGAAGAGCTGTTTCTGGTCTCTTTGCTCTACAAAAAGGGTCAAATGTTGAAAGGCTAAAGCAAAGGGCCAAAAAACGGCCAAAAGGTTTATAAAGGGAAACTTCTGAAATTTTTACGTCTTAAAATTGACAAAAAAGAACGAATAAAGCCTCCCAGCTTATATCTAAATGCTCAAAATGTCATAAGAAAAAATAAACTCAGTATAAGGTTGAAAAGTCTTTCAAAGTTTATTAATTTCAGAAGGCAGACTGGTGGTAAGTTTGCCATTGAGCATATTAAACTTGGAGTTTTGTAATCCACTTATTATGAAAAAAATAAATAAAAAGATATATGAAAAATTAAGAAACGAGAACATAAGGAGTAACGTTATAATTTAAAATGAATTCAAGTTATTCAAACGGGGTGCATCCTTCCTTAACCCCCTGCTGAAGTTTGAATTTTAATAGCACTTAGATGAAAGCTTACTAGAGTTTAGAAAATATAGTGGGTAGATAATTAGGCTACTAGTTTTCTATTTACATTTATTCTTTAAAAATTTATTTTTTATTCTTTTAAAACTTAAAATTTTGCAATTTCTAAGTATACTAAAAACAATCTATTTTAAGCATAACACTCAAACAAGCATATTCATTCTCGAAGTATTGTGACAAAGACCCATTATGTATGATTCTGTTAAATTAGGAAATACCATATACAGGAGGGGCTAGGGGGTCTGAACCCCTCCCCCCCGAAATGTTTGTCTGACTCTTAAAAACGTAGCAAAAATGGACATAAACAAATTTTGTATGCTTTTTTAGAGATTTTTTTGTGTACCCCCCCCCCCCAAAAAAAAAATGAGTAAAACCCCCTCCGAAAAAAAATCTGGATATGGCCCTGAAATTAGGTTGGACTGGGTTTGGCTAAATTAGGCGAAGCTAATGTCCTGGCTTGAAATTTTTCGAGCTTTGCTGGGAAACTGGAGCTGAACAAAAACCACAGTCAAAGTAAGCTTATATATTGATATGATGTTCCCAGAGGATGTATAATATATGATATTATTTTGTATTTATTGTTTAGTGTGATGGTATTAGTGGTGTCGGTGGCCAAGTGTTCTTTGTTTTAAGGATTTTGTTTTTTCTACCTCCCCCACGGACAAGCTTTGCTTTTTAGGGGAGGCAGCAATAATTTTTTGTTGATATGTTTTTTTTTTCAATAAATCTTTCTTCTTCTTCTTCTTATTATATTTAGTATTTAATTGAATTCTAATTATTACATAAAATAGTGAACAACTGCTCCAGTGACAGCAGGGGAAATGGAAGTCGTAGAGCAAAACAAACCGCTAGTCTTGTATCCTTTTTTATTACTTTTTTATTAATTGTTTATTAATTCTTATTATTATTTAATTGTTTATATTAATGTTTTATTAATATTTATTAATTGTTTCCAGTCACGTACGCAGCATTTCGTTTCTGGGGGGAAAATAGAAAAAAAAATATTTGAAAACTTGAATAAGAAGTCCCGAGATATTCAGGAAAATTGATATTTTCGGCGGATCCAGGTCACGAGCACACTCTTTAGTCCGTGTCTGGTTGTTTACGCCTCTTTTGGAGGATTTCATTTATAATTTTTGATATAACATCTCTGCACCTACAGGGGAAAACGGAGGTCATTGAACATAACACGCTACTAGTTTTTTGCTACCATTTTCTGTAAACTGTTTGCATCCCATTATAGAGAAGCTCAACTATGTCCCTTGAAAGGGTGCTCCTACTGGGAAGTCGCCTCTCTCGAGGATCTATTGTCAAATTATGCTTTTTGATAAATACTCTTCCGATTGCGACAACTGGAATTTATACGGGGAATGACTTTTTCTGTTTTTCTTCATCTAAAGGTAAATTGGATGCTGCTGCAAGGACTTTTCCCTTCTTAGTCCTCTTTTAAGTTTAGTTCCTGTACTCTGCTTCGAATATCCTTTATTGCAATTCATAATAATATTTCAGTACTTAATCTTGGGGTGTTAGACCATCAGAAAATTAAATTAGTTAAGTGAGCGATTCAGAGGTCAATTTGTATTATATTCGTGAAACAAACAGTGGAGCAAATTCAAAAAGAATATTCTTTAGTGATTTTGGCTTTAACACACCAATCATTTTACTCAATGAATGAATCCTGAAAGAACGCTTAGATGATCAATCCACAAGTATGAGGCGTTAGATTCAGATCTTCTTCGTTGATTTAAGGGAGGGGTCTGATGGAGAGGAATGTTGACTTTTACCTCAATGAGAAAGAGACACTGCTGCTACTCATGTGAAAAGTGTTTTTCCTTTTCCTTAAGATGGGGGTTTGTCATTCTCCACCAATTTTGTGGAGTTTGAGGCTATTTTTGATATTTCCATAAATTTGTTTTCGTAATAAACATTTATCATTATGATTAATCGCAACCATAGGTGCGATTTCTGAATGAGCTTCAACTGCTGATCCTCCCTTGATTGACTCTTCTTTTTCAAAATTGGTTTTTAAATTTTCGGTTACTATGGCCTAGATTTCGTTCTTTACTATTTTCAGCGGATGATACAGCCAAGACAATAATATTTTTCTACAATAAAACTGATAACTACGTTAAAAAGTTGTGCTCATTCTGGGTTACACCAATGCTTCGCTTCCGTTTTGTATTTATGCGTATTTCTTTAAATACATTCTTCAACATTCCAGAAATTAAATTCTTGCAAGCTTAAGACTTAAAAATAATTCTACTGTCTCCACGCGCTAGGCCCTGCACGTGGAGTGTTTTTCATTGCGGAAGAATTTAGTCCCGGGAAACAAAAACTAATACCTAAACCGGAGACCAGAAAATAAAATTTAACTGCGTGTGAAAATATTCCCAGAATGTTGGAATGCCATCAGAGTAGTTGAATGGATCATATGAGGCTAGAAGATACTGCCTATTGTGAATGAATATTTGGACCTAGGCCCAAGGATGAACACGTATGATTCAAAACACTATTCATAGGTTGGAAGAGATCCTAGATTCATCGCTGAGAGTAAATTGTAACTCAGTCGTGTGTCATTGGAGACAAATAGTCGAAATTCTTTCAATGCTTATTATGGCATCCTTATTAAGGATATAGAAATGAAATGACATCCTGTGACATACAAATAAAATGAATGATGCACAATAATATGATATATGAATCAAGCAAGAATAAAACGCAAAAGTTTTTAACGAAAGGAGATAGAAATAAAATAAAATATTGAGATACATAGATAATAATCGACACGTATTTTTTGGTAATATATTTGTTCTTAGTAGTACTCTTAGCTAAAATAACTGAATACGGATCCATAACTCTGCTACTTATCTAATTATCTAATTTTGTAGTACTAGCGTATCCATAGCACAATGCAAACGTTTTTCCTTAGCTATAAAATAGTCGCAAACAAAAATGGGTACTAGTGCATTAGATGGTCACTTTTATATACTATACAAGGAAACCAGTCATGTAATGACAGACGAAACCCGCCAGAGATCGGTTTTTTTCAAAGAGACCGCTATTAAGAAATGGAATGCAGAGTACTTTTCTTTGCGTTTATGATATTTAAACTGTTGTTTTAGGGGGTTCGGGGGGGGGGAGGTACCTATGTTAGGTCAGGTTAGGTTACGTATTTAATATATGTTATGCTTTATCACAACACCCCCCACCCCTAATGTGCAAATATACAGCCCAAATTTGTTTCCAAACTATTATATATTCATCCGATTTTATTTCATTAGCATTAACCAAACTTGACTTTTTAGAAGTGACCATCTAATGAATCAGTAGGCTACCCAAAATTGTATATATTCCTATAAGAAATGCCATCGTGTAACAACTGTAGCATCGCCTCGTCTAAAATTGCAGGAAGGAGGTGCTTTAAAATTTCCTAAGGAGGACAAGGTTTGAAGTTTAGATTTTGTTCTTGTAGAAGCGGTATATTTTTTCAGACGATGTACTTTAAAGTCTTGCAATGCTTAGGTATTGTTGGGTTTATAGGGACCGGCGGTTGAAGCCCCTTCATATACTCTTCATGAGTGTTGTTGCCACCCTGCTTTACAGAAAATGCAAGGTGCCAATAATTGAAACAATGCTAGTAATGCTAAAAGGCCCCATGGCTCCGAAATTCTGAATTGAATAACCTTTCTTATGAGTGCCACTTGTTCCGCCACTTGTGGTACACTTGCACCATAAAAAGCTTCTTCGAGCAAAATATGGCACTCTTTGTGCCCTATATGGTACACCTCGCACCACGCTTGGCACATTTACAACCCGTGTGGCCAGATACAATATGTATACAAAATGTATACAATTTTGAAGCTAGGCAGTCCCCCCCCCCTATATTCAACATAGGGAACATAAAAGCTGACTAAGTGTATCAGCCTAACTGAATCCGTTAATAGTTTTACCAAACTCTTATTCTTTCTTTGAGTTTACTACGTTTTAAAATAAGTTTTTCACGATAATCCAATTTTGAGTGAAAGGGAAGATCTTTCATTTCCGTGCAGCGGCGTCAATTGAGGGAACAGAATGCATTCCCCCCTCCTTGATATTGAAAATACATTTTCAGGTAGTTCCCTTGGAAAATGACTTTTTGGTATTTTCAAAGAAAAATTAAAAAAGAAAACAAACTGTCCCCACATGTTTTGAAAAACACATTATATGCCCCCCTAATTTCCGTGGATTGACGCAACTGCTTCTAAGAAAAGAATATCCCCCTCAAATATGAATTTATAAATCTTTGGGCCAGTATCAAAGTTTCTTAGGTGATTAAAGCCCTAAAAAAATTTTATCAAATAGTTCGGGTGTTTGATCAAACAGTTCGCGGCAACGAACTGCAACTAAGAAGTGACTCGGCCCAATAGTAACAAAAACTGTAAAAGTATAGATTTTGATAACAATTATTAGATCCAAAAATTTTTATTTCTATTCTGCTTCCAAATATATTAAATTCATTAAGTTTAATGTTAGCCATCAAAAACTACGAGCCTAAAAAAATTCGTCTGATTTTTGAAAAAAGGAGGAAACACCCCCAAACGTCAAGCAATCTCAATAAAAATCACACCGTCGGGTTCAACATATCAGAGAACATTAATGTAGAGGTTTCAATCTCCTATCTACAAAAATGCATGACTTTATTTATTTTTTTTTTTTTTATTTTTTTTTTGCTGGAAGAAAGACCACGGATGCGTATTTATTTATTTTTTTCTGTTTTTTTTTCTAGGGGTGATCGTATTGAACCAATGGTGCTGAAGATCAGGAGAGGGCTCATTCAAAAGGAAAATTAAAGTTCTAATAGCCTTTCTAATTGATCAAACACATTGGGGACAACTAATCTCCCTACGCCACCTTCTCCCCCAAAAATATCTGATCAAAATTTGGGGATAACCGTTTGATTCAATATAAGTGAAAGGTTCAATAGCTATGCCTCTAAGGTTTGACATGGCTCTCCACAGCCTCTGGATAGAGAGCTGTAAGCTATGTAATTTGTCCATTGTTTACATATATTATTTGTTATTGGGAAATATATAGATTTTTCTCGTTTCTTTTCTTTTAATTTAATTTATGCAGTAACATAGCCATATTCCAAGCAGGAATTGGTTACCTATTTTACGATGACTCTTAAAGGGTAACTAGAACTTTTAATTTCCAATCAAATGAGCCATCTCTGACGTTTATACGACCACCCCTTACATTAAACCTTATATGTCCCCGGGGAACAACTTACAACAATTGCCCCCGGACTCTGGGGGGTTGTTTTGACCCCAAAATTTTCGTTATTTGATCTTTAAAGTATTTTGAACAAAATGTTTATACCAAAATTAGGATCAAAATTTGGGAAAAAAGGGCTTTGGGGGGACTCGTTGCCCCCGATCACTTTTGACTCTTAATAAGGGCACTAGAATTCCGATTTACAATGGAATGGGCCCCCTCCGAAGTTTTTGTTGTAAGATCTTTAGTCTATTTTGAATAAAATGGCATTATAAAAAATTCGATCGGACGTGTTTGGGGTTACATTTTTAATCATTTGAGTTATCTCCGAAGTTTATACGACCACCTCTCCCATTAAAAAAAGCTCTATATGCCCCCAGGGCATAAGTTACAACCCTTCTCCCGGGATCGGAGGGGGGGGCATATTGACCCCAAAGTTTTTTTTATCTGATCCTTGTACTATTTCAAAAAAGCTGGCTATCTCAAATTTTGATCGGATGCATTTGGGGATAAGAGGGTGTGTGGGAGGGGGGGATAGATGCTCTGCGATCACTTTTTAATCATAAAAAGATTAATAGAACTTTCAATTTCAAATCAAATGAGCCACTTTTGAAGTTTTTACGACAACCCTTGACGTAAAACTTATATGCCCGCGGGACATAACTTAAAACACTTGCCCCAGGGCCATGGGGATTGTCTCGACCACAGAGTCTTTGCTATTTGACTTTTGAACTATTTTTAACAAAATGGCTATCTCAAGTTTTTATCATTTTTGGGGGGAAAAAAGAGCGCGGGGGGGGGAGGGGGTTCTAGTTTCCCTCTAATTTTTTTAACTCTTAAAAAACGAACTGGAACTTTTAATTTCTAATCAAATGAGCCCCCTCTGAAGTTTATACGGGCATTCCCTCCATAATAACTATATATGTCCTCAGGGCATACCTTACAACGCCTGCTCCTGGACCCTGGGGTGTTGTGTTGACCATGGAGCATTTGTTATCTGATTTTTGAACTATTTTTATCAAAACGGCTATTCGACATTTTTATCGGATGCACTTGGGGAAAAGGCGTGGGGGGGGGGAGCTAGTTGCCCTCCAATTACTTTTGGCTCTTAAAAATGGCACTAGAACTTCCGATTTCCAATTGAATTTGCCCCTCCGAAGTTTATACGACCACCCATTCCATATAAAGTGCCTCTGAAAAAAACTAATAAATAATAAACGTTGAAGTCTTATGGCGAGGGGGGGGGGCTAGTTGCCTTTGGATTTCTTTTGAATCTTAAAAAGTGAACTAGAACTTTCAATTTCCAATCAAATGAGCCCTCTTTGAAGTTTATACGACCATCCCTTCCATAAGAACCATAAATCCCCCCAGGGCATAACTTACAACGCCTGCCCCCGTGCCATGGGGGGTTGTGTCGACACCAGAGTTTTGTTATCTGACCTTCGAACTATTTTTAACAAAATGGCTTTCCCAAAATTTTTATCTGATGCATTTGGATAAAAAAAGGGTGGGGGGACTAGATGCCCTCCGATCCCTTTTGACTCTTAAAAAGGGCACTAGAACTTCCGACTTTCAATCAAATGAACCCTCTCCAAAGTTTATACGACCAACCCTTCCATATGAACTTGCCTATGGGAAAAAGAAATAATAATAAAACTTTGGAGCCGTATGGCCTTTACTATAGGCAACGCTGTAGCGTTGTCTCTGATAAAAGATCTAAAGCCGAACTGGTCCTACTCTGACTAAACCAGAGAGAAAAAAATCGAAATGTTTTACAGAAATATCTTTTATAGAGAATATGTTTTATTTTAATATATTTTCTACTTTCGTGGTTTCTTCATCTAGTGCTATGGCATATACTTTTTCTATTTTATTCTTTTTGATTTTATATTCCTTCCTTTTTAAGTTGTTATGTTTTAGATTCTTTCTTTTTTCAGCCCTGAAGACGCCTTTTTGAATACCTGAAATATAGTTTAATTGTTGTTCTTTTTCTCCCTATTGGCAATAGATCCGTTTGTTTGTTTTTTTTCAAGATTTTCTTATTTTTGCTCGCACTGTATTATAAAAAAGCCAATTTTTGACTCGACCGAACGTTTTTCATCTTTTCAGAACTAGGTCGCTAAAACCGTGTCTTTTATATTCCTTCTTCCATTACACGTGACTTAACGTTTTTCAGCTTTTTAGGACTAGATCACTAAAACCAGGTCTTTTTTTCTATTTAGTAGGTTAAAAGAAATGCAGGTTGAAATCAAAAAGGAAAGTTTGTCAAAAATTACGCTGTTTTTTAGGGAAAATTACTTCAACAACAGTACTTGATAAAGCCTACTGTCAAGTGATTGAAGGGCAAAAATTTACTAAAATAGTTCATTTATGCTTCAGGTAAAAAGACTGTCCTAGGTATCTCGACGTCTATTTACCATAACTCAAAACTCAATATTTACAATTGTTTTCCATATTATTGACTGCAGTTGGTGAAAATTTGCTTTCTGGGTAGATTATGCTTTGAGGGGCCGGTTTGTAATTCTTTGAAGTTTTCTGCTGCTTTTGTTTAAACATGTAAAATTGGCACATTTATCTTGTGTTTCTATTCTTCTTTAATTTTTTTTAATTGTTAGGCATAATGTAAGATATATTTTACATCATTGATGGCCTACCTCTAGCCCGTAATTTGCACTATTATAGTTCTTCAATTCGTGTGTCAAATCAAATAACATAAAAAATAAGATAAACTACAAAAAAAAACAAAAAAAAACAGTTGAGTCCCCTCTAAGGGGAGCTTCAGCGCTTCTCACACAAGAAGACCGAAAACACATAAAATGCAATATTTTATAAAATTAAAAATACACTTTTCAAGGAAACAGCCTGATTTTAGCTATTGCCCCTCCCCTCCCCTAGAAGAATTTCCGAGGGTGGCCCTGAAAACAGTATAATAGAAGATAAAAATAATGATAAAACTTATTCTAAACAGGATGTTTAAAAAGTGGAAAGGATGAGTGGCCCCGCTGGTTTATATCATTTGTAGACGCTGAATGAACCTAATAGTTAAAATGTCATTTAAACATGTTCCAATCTTGTGCTATGTTTATCGTTTCATTCGTTGCAAATACTTCATCAATTTCAATTGCACTTCTTTAAATTGTTACCACTCCTTGAGCTAAAGGTTAACTGCAACTGCAAAAACAACTTTCAAAGTAAGAACAAAGATATCTGGCCCTTGTTCAATAAGGCCATTTTTTAACTTTTTTATCTTTTCAATAAGTTTTCCCTCTGTTACTAACAGAAAAGAACTAAATATATAGCCAGACTCTTTCCAAGGTCATCTTATATGGTGCCTTCTTTTTATCTATGGGCTTTATGAACGTCAAATATATATATATATATATATATATATATATATATATATATATATATATATATATATATTATATATTTGAAGTCCATAAAGCCCATAGATAAAAAGAAGACACGATTTAAGTTGAACTTGAAAAGAGTCTTGCTATATATTTAGTGCTTTTCTGTTAGTAACAGAGGGAAAACTTATTGAAAAGATAAAAAAGTTAAAAAAATGACCTTATTGAACAAGGGTGTATGTATATCACAGTTTATAGATTCTGTCTACTGTGATGTATATATAGCACCGAGAATCTATATATGGATTCTCATTGTCGCTTGTCTTCTAACCACAGACAATTTGAACCTTTGAGCCTTATCATGATTGATGTCATGACGTCACCACAGATTCGATACAGCCACCCTTAACTCGAGTAGGTTTTAGCTCAGAATTTATTTCTACGATCCGATTTTAACAAAACAGCAAAGCTGCAACTTCTTTTTTTCCAAATTTGATACAGCTTGAGCTTTTTTGCTCAACTGACCAAAAGAAGAAAAAAATAATATTCCAGCAGAATTACACTCATCCCCTAAGAAGCTTAATTTGTTCACTCTGTTATTTACCCCTTTCTTCTTCGAAGACAATTTAAAATAATACGATACTTTTTCAAAACACTTTTTGAAAAAACTCAATTTTCAAGTTGGAAAAAAATCAATTCTTCCTCAACTTTTCGAACTGCTCAAGTTTCAGGAACATGCTTATGAACTACCATTACTTTGCTTCGAGAATCCAGGCTTTATTGCTAAGACCTTGTTCTTCCAAACTTTTCAATTTTTGCAAAATCGGACACCCTTCACCATCTCCACTTTCTAAATCTTCCCACTATCCACCTTCCTTAGCATTTATATTACTACCTATGCAAGAAAAGGTATTACCACTGTTATTTGTAAACTTTTACTAGCCTTGTAATATTCGTTTTTTTTTTAATGTTATCAAACAGTTCGTGGTAACGAACTGTAGATAAGGAGCGACCTGGCTCAATAGCGACTAAAACTCTAAAAAACCGAATTTTAATACCAAAAGATATATCAAAAGAATTGGCTTATTATGCTGATTCCAAATATATACGTTTTAAGTTTAGTCTTACCCATCAAAATTTACGAGCCTGAGAAAATTTCTCTGATTTTCGAAAAAAGAGGGAAAGATCACCTAGAAAACACAGCATTTTAATGAAAATCACACCATTAGATTCAGCGTATCAAAGAACCCTCCTAAGAGGTTCCAAGCCCCTATCTGATAAAATGTGGATATTTGTAATTTTTGCTAGAAGAAAAATCACGGATGCGTGTTTATTTGTTTTTTTCCCCAGGGATGACGGTATGGACCAGTGGGCCTAGAACGTCGGGAGAGGGTCCATTCTAATGAAAATAAAAAGTTCTAGTGCCCTTTCTGAGTGATCTAAAAATTAAAGGGCAGCTATGCCCCCTCTCATGCCACTTTTTTCCCAAAATTGTCCGATCAAAATGTTAAGATAGATATTATGTTCAGCAAAATTGAAAAGCCCAATAATTATGCCTTTGCATGACCCCCATAGCCCCTGGGGATAGGTCTTTAAATTATAACATTTTTCCATTTTTTATGTACAGTATTTGTTATTGGGAGATATAAATGCCTATTTGCGGTAGGGATGAGAGGACGAATTTTCTGCTGGTGGGATTTTGCACGGGGAGAAACTTTCGTGGAGAGGGACGTTTCCAGTGGGTAAACTTTTCAGAGAAAATTTTAAACTGGGGGAATTCGCCAAAATTCCTAAACGATATTTCTTTATATGTCTTGCTTTCTCTTTACCAATTTAATTTTGTGCGTGAAGATGTTAGGGGTAATTGTCCGGGGTAAGTTTTCGCCAGGATTCAATTGTCTCGACGATAATTCCTTGGAGAGGGGGATTTTTCCGTAGAATTGGAGCCAGACATCCAGGCGGTTTTTTTTTGGACGATCATACGTAAATTAAATTTAAAAAACAAGTTTTTTCAACTGAAAGTAAGGAACAACATTAAAACTTAAAACGAACAGAAATTATTAAGTATATTAGGGGGGTTGCCCCCTCCTTAACACATTGCTCTTTATGCTAAAGTTTGAATTCTCCAAATCTTTCAGAGCGACGTTGGAACACAAAAGCCAAATTCAAAACCTGCAATAATTCAAAAACGTTCAGAAATTAAATAACAAAAACAAATTTTTTTTTAACTGAAAGTAAGGAGCGACATCAAAACTTAAAAAGAACAGAAATAATTTCGTATATGAAAGGGGCTGTCCCCTCGTCAACGTCTCGCTCTTTACGCTAAAGTTTGACTCCTTGTCACAACTCTACTTTTAAAATAATAAAAAACTTTAGCGTAAAGAGCGGAGCGTTGAGGAGGGGACGGCTCCTTTCATATACGGAATAATTTTGTTCGTTTTAAGCTTTAATGTCGCTCCTTACTTTCAGTTAAAAGAACTTGTTTTTTTTATTTCATTTTCATTTTCTTAATGACAATTAAAAACATACTGCTGGAAATACAGATCTTTCATAGGCAGCGCGATAGCGCTGCCTAAGAAAAAGAACGATGTGGGCACAATGTATTATTTTTTTTCCTTCTTCTTCATACCCGGGCACTTCGTATCGAAGGATTTGTCGTAGAAGCTTCTAAAAGGGCTCATTCAATTGGAAATTGGAGTGGCTAGTGTTCTTTTTAATAGTGGAAAGGGACAGGACGGCAACTAGCCCCCCCCCAGGCCCAGCCTTCCCCCAAACACATCCAATAAAAATTTTGATATAGCCATTTTGTTTAGCGTATTTGATTTCCAGATAGAAAATATGTTTTTGAGGAGGACACTCCCCCACAACCCTTAGGGCAAGGGTTTTAAGTTATGCCCTGAGGGCATATAAGAACGATGTTGGCACAATGTATCATTTATAATTTGTTCCCTTTAGCTCAGGGCACTTCATATGGAAGGGGTCGTCGTAGAAACTTCAAAAGGGGCTCAATCGATTGGAAATCGAAAGTTCTAGGGCCCTTTTTAATAGTCGAAAGTGCTTGGAGGGCAACTAGGATTATAAGTTATGCCCTTTTGGCATATAAGGTTTTTATTGAAATCTTTGTCGTAGAAACTTGAAAAAGGGCTCATTCGATATGAAATTCAAAGGGCTAGTACCCTTTTTAATAGTCGAAAGTGATTTGAGGGCAACTATCCCCCCTCTCATGCCCACCTTTTCCCCAAACACTTCCAATCAAAATTGTTAAAAGCCATTTTATTCAACGTAGTTGAAAGTTTTGGAAATTAGGTCTTTAAGGATGACAAACTTCAAAAGGGCTCATTCAATTGGAAATTGAAAGGGCTAGTGCCTTTTTAATAGTTGAAAGTGATTGGATAGCGACTAACGCCCCTCTCATGCCCACCATTTCCCAAAACACATCCAATCAAAATTTTGAGATAGCCATTTTGTTCAGCGTAGTTGATTTCCAGATAGAAATTATGTTTTTCAGGATGACAGTCCCCCACAGCCCTTAGGGCAAGGGTTGTAAGTTATGCCCTGGGGGCATATAAAGTTGTTTATTGAAGGTGTTGTCGCAGAAACTTAAGTTATGCCCTCGGGGCATATAAGGTTTTCATTGAAATATTTGTCGTAAAAACTTGAAAAAGGGCTCATTCTATGTGAAATTCAAAGGGCTAGTGCTCTTTTTAATGGTCAAGAGTGACTAGAGGGCAACTAACCTGTCTCTCACGGCCACCATTCCTCGAAACACATCCACTCAAAACTTTGAGATAGCCATTTTATTCAACGTAGTTTTAAGCTCAAGAAATGAGGTCTTTGAGGATGACCAACCCCCCACAGCCCACAGGGCAAGGGTTGTAAATTATGCCCAGGGGGCATATAAGGTTTTTATATAGCGTATTGTCGTAGAAAATTCTAAAAGGGCTCATTCAATTGGAAATTGAAATGGCTAGTGCCCTTTTTAATAGTCGAGAGTTATTGGAAAGCAACTAACACCCCTTCCACGCCCACCATTTCCCCAAAATCATCCAATAAAGATTTTGAGATAGCCATTTTGTTCCATGCAGTTCAAACTTCAGGAAATTATACCTTTGAGCAGGGCATCCCCCCACAGTCTTTAGGGCAAGGGTTATATTATGAAGTATGAATTGATTTCTTAACATGTTTCCTTCTCTAGTGTTATACTCTAATTAGATACAAAAATTAGCTTTTAGGTGCAGATTTTATTTTAAGCCCTTAATGGGTCCCCAAGAGGTAACTTATTATAGTTTTTAAACTACAATGTAGGGTCAAAATTACAATTTAGTACAATTCGGAATAACACGATACTTTACTGGAAAAGGGAAAACAAATATAACCTTGTCACTCCTCTCAGGAAATTTGTTCTGTGCAGGATTTTCTGGGAAAAATCCTGCGGGCGTCAGTAGACGCAAATTCACAGAATTCATGTCAGCAGGTATCTTAGTAGAGAACTAAATTCACACCATACGAAATCCTATTTAAGCATCAAGAGCTGGGGAAGAAAAAACCGATACGGTATAAAAGTCGATAGGAAGCAAGCCGATAGCAAGACAATGACTACAAAGACAAATTCCGAACGAATCGGGTATATCAGGTAACGAATCGGGTATAAATACTTGCCAGATTCAATGAGGGCAAAAACTTGGATATTTGTAAAAAAGAAAAGAAAAGCAGCTGTGCCTAGTGGGAAGTTTTCTATGACCGTGTTTACAGTTGGTAACAGGCGGCAAATACTCAGGCAAACATGTTGAGCATGTGTAGACATTCTCCACGTGGAAGCCAAGTCTGAAAACAATGCTGCATCCCAGCTGTCACTGCCTTTAAAAGGTTCGCGCCCAGACTTTACCACCTGGCTGTCTAGGCAGGGTTGCTCCCTTCTAAACAAGGAGGACGATGTCAGGTGTGTAGAGATCTCCACGTGCCTTTAATCCGATGTAGGCCGTTATCTAATACAGCTGCTGTCTACACGCGTAATTTGCGGTAATCCTCAAGTGATTTCCGGTTCAACTATCTTTCTCTTTTGGTTGGACAAACAGAAACAACTTACGTGATGAAATCTGATTCCAGACGCCTAGTCAAATGAGGTAATCGTCAACTAAAACTTTGACGGAAATGAATTGTCATTTTTGAATTCCAGAAAGCTTTTTTCTGAACTTCACATAAACCTACGAAATTACGAAATCTAATGAAGCAATAGCAATAAAATTCTCCTAGTATTTTGGTGAACAGAGTACGACAATAGGACATCCCTCACAATGAGAACAACAATCCATATTGACTTTGGAGTGGAATCTATAATGAATTCCCCAAACCTCCATTCTATCAAAGATGTAAATAAAACAAGCGCAAATGTACCAGAATTCTCAATGGGCTAAAAATATCATGTTGACAATCTTCCACCTAGCATAGTACAAATTCTAATGTAACAAAATCTTCAGCAAACTAAAAATAAGCCACATGGAATGTTATGATGTAGCCTACTATCTTTTGGCAAGACCATCGAGAAGGAGGGGCTAAGTCCCTTGGTTCAGAGACTGAGTTTTAATTCTTCAATGTGGAAGTTTAAATTATAAGCTTATTTATTTTCATTTAAATTATAAGAGAACTTATTCATTTTAGGAGTGTTTTCAGGTGTCTGTTGCCCAAAACATCGAAAAATCAAGAGTGATATCTTATCAAAATATTTCAGAAAATTTTCTCTGAAAATTTATATCTTCCTTCATTTGGAAATTTGGAAAATTTTCTCTGAAAAATTTCTCAGAAAATATTTTACAGAATCCATGGAAATTTGGAAAATTTTCTCAGAAAATATTTTCCAAAACCCATTATAGAAGAAGGTCTTCAGGGTGAACAGTGCAATCAATTCCTCCCTTCCAATAGCAATAGCCACTTCTATGACCTGCCACGCTTATTTTCATCTTAAGGCCCACTGTAGTGAAAGAAAAAGATGAGGACGGGGTGAGACGAATAAATTTGCCTGTGAGTCACACTCTTACCTCTCAACAGCCATGTATTTGTCGGAAAGAGGCTTGAAAGCAAGGTCCTTTCTTACAATATTTTACTTTAATATAACACTCGTTTTTCTCTATGCATATGAATTTCTGAGACATGGATATTCCAAAATTTCACCCTGTTTGAAAATATTAAGAAGAAAAATAGCCAAAGTCTCTGCCAGAGACGTACGCAGGGAGAGGCCTTGGGGCATGGTTTCCCGCCTGAATTTCTAGGCACTTCTTATTTGCATTATCAGATGAAATTAGTACTTTCATTCTGCCCATCCCCGCTGGGAAAGTAATACTTAGTGCATACCTGTCATTCGGTATAGCAAAAAAATTGTAAGTATATTCCGCACAATAAACATTTCCGTGTCAAGTCCTTTTCTCAGTTTTATAGATCAAGTGAAGACCTTTCATTATTTTCTATCCATTAAATCTATGACCCTTTTTAATGGAGGCAGTGGGGGCTTGGTGACCCTAGTCTCGACTCTGATATGAGTATTTCCATAAACAATGACCATTAAGATATATGGTCAAAATTTAGAAGTAACCTTTTCTTAAACGTTTTGTCATTTTTGGAAAAAAAAAAAAATGCTAACAGTTAGAAGCGTAATCTACTTAAGAAAGCGCAAATTTCAAGTTATAATCGGAAAAGTGCTATTATTTCCTGCAGACATTGTCGTAGCTGAGACACTCTTTTGGAGAAAATCCTCCCTATAAAGCGTATTTTCCAACCATTATACGATTTAGAAGTACGTTGAGAGGGTACCAAGTCTTCGTTTCGCGCCCTTTGTGTCTCCGGGTGCTGCGCGGCCCCATTTTAGGCCCTCTGGGTCACGAGATGCCGTGCGGCCCCACATGGCGATGGATAAAAGTTTCAACATAACTATTTAAAGAAAAATGGTCAGCGAGTCTAAAAAAAAAGCGTCCAGGAGAGAGCCTCTTCCAATTTTGTAAAACGAAAAAAATGTTTTTTTGCGGGTTAAGCATACATCCCATTATTTATTTCTAATTCATTTTCCTGACAGGCTTAACAGGCTACCACAAAATCGCAGAGAGATATTAAATGGCTCATTTAAAAGCCACTGCCACTCTCTCCGTGAGTCTTATAACTTTGCCTTACTAGCCCTACCATAAAGTGCCGTATGACATCTTCTGGAGCGGAAAGGCAGGGATGTATAATAAGGGTACCATTATAATCTCCATGGTTAAAATTTGTATGCTCCCCCTGCTAGCACCCTTAGTAAACGAAAACTAAATAAAGCATTTTGAAAAAAAATAATATTAAATGAAAAAATTGCATCTATTTATTTTCTTTGTCAGGATAATAACTGGATTTTTTGTGTGCAAATCCTCAAAGATACCAGTGACAAAATAATCTCTCTGACTCTTTATATATACGACAATATATATATATATATATATATATATATATATATATATATATATATATATATATATATATATATATATATATATATATATATATATATATATATATATATATATATATATATATATATATATATATATATATATATATATATATATATATATATATATATATATATATATATATATATATATATATATATATATATATATATATATATATATATATATATATATATATATCCATCAAAGTGAAAGTCTAAGAAATGTAGAAAGTAAAACCTATGTATATAATATGTTGGCCTATTTTAACAAAATATTATATTGACTTCCATCGCCTAAATTATTAAAGATATAATAAATGATTCCATCAGTTCCATCGCCTAATTTATGAAAGATTTTACAAAAGGTTTATTGTGTACGTTAAAAAAAGGATAAAAAGCGAAAATTGATTTTAAAAAACCAGGTTTTTTCACAAAAGTAAACCGCAAAGTTGAAACTTAAAATAGACAAAAATTGCTGCTTCGCAGATTACGTAAGATATATTTGAGCTAGAGAACTAACTCAAATAAACTAACTCGTCACATTTTTCAATATTAGTAAGATTCTAAAAACCAGTGTTTTACTGTCTTACTAACTAGTGCTTTCAAACAGTTCGTGGTAACGAACTGTAAGTAAGGAGCGACCCGGCTCAGTAAAAAAAAAAAACGGAATTTTGATACCAGTAGATATATCAAAAGAATTGGTTTTTTATGCTGATTTCAAATATGTAAGTTTAATAACAGTCACACTATCAAAAAGTACTTTGATTGCTCTAGCTAGTATTTTGGTTGGGTAACCCATCAGAAGTTACCAGCCTGAAAAAATTGCCCTATTTTCGAAAAAAGGGGGAAACGCCCCCTAAAAGTGATAGAATCTTGATGAAAATTAAACAATCAGAGTCAGCGTGACAGAAAACCTTACTGTAGATGTTTCAAGCTCCTATCTACAAAAATGTAGAATTTTGCATTTTTTGCCAAAAGAAAGATCACGGATGCGTGTTTATTTATTTTATTTATTTATTTATTTATTTTTATTATTTTCTTCCAGGGGTGATCGTATCGATCCAGTAGTCCGAGAATATCGTGAGAGGGCTCATTCAAACGGAAATTAAAAGTAATAGTGCCCTTTTTAAGTGGCCAAAAAAATGGGAGGGCAACTTCGCCCCCTCATACGCTCATTTTTTTCCCTAAGCCACCCAATCAAAACTTTGAGATAGCTATTTTGTTCAGCATAGTCGAAAATCTAATAAATATGTCTTTGAGGATAACTAAGTCCCCCACAGTTTCCGGGGGGAAGGGCTGCAAGTTATGAACTTTGCCCATTATTTACATGTAGTATTGGTTATTGGGAAGTATACAGACGTTTTTAGGAGGGATTTTTTCTGGTGAGGGGGCTCGGAGGAGGTGGTTACGTGGGAGGATCTTTCCATGGAGGATGTTTCCTTGAAGGAAGGGACATTTCTATGAAGAGGGCACCGGATTTCCCACTATTATGTAAAAAACGATGAGAAATTAAAATAAAAACAAGTTTTTCGACTGAAAGTAAGGAGCAACATTAAAACTTAAGACGAACATAAATTATTACGTATATGAGGGGGTTAGCCCCCTAGTCAATACCTCGCTCTTTACGCTAAAGTTTTTTTTTAGTACTTTCAAAATAGCTATCTATTTTAATTAACGGCCTTTGTGATTCAGGGATTTGTGATTCGAACAAAATTCGAACTTTAGCGTAAAGAGCGATGTATTGACTAGGGAGCGAACCCCAACATATACGTAATAATTCCTGTTCGTTTTAAGTTTTAATGTTGCTCCTTACTTTCAGTTGAAAAAACTTTTTTTTTTTAATTCTTTAAAGAATTATAATTGTCTTCTAAAATTAATCAGTAATATGGTCGGGTGAAAGACTATAGATAATTTTTTTTTTACCCCCCCCCCCCAAAAGGAAAGAGCGCCATTTGCGCTATACGGAACACTAAATATATTGATTCAAATATCGTTTGTCAAAAATCGCAGTTTCATCTAGCTATCAAAAAATATTTTGATTACTTTAGCTAGTATTTGGTTGTTTTTAAATGTTATATTAAATTAGTTTCTTTGTCAAAGCACACATGACACCATAGCCTTTAGGGAGGGAGGGGGGGGGCTTGGAAGGCGCCGAGTCTCCCAATCTTTAAAATTGTTATTTTACTTTATTTTAATTTTGACTCAATTATTCTTGTAATTTCTGTTCATTTTAAATTTGGTCCATATTTGGCTTCTTCTGAATTAATTTTTTTCTCATTTTAAATTCTGATATGGCCTTTTCTTTTCGTCAGGAAACTGTATTATTAACGAAAATATTCGTACGTTATGTACGGCCGAAAAAAATTAAATGAGTAGAGGACATCTCTATGTAGGCCTACAAGTAAATTAATCAACGTATTTGGACGTAAAAAAATGTATTTTTTCTTAGACATTGCCCATCCCTTAAAAAAGAGGGATCTGCCCCTTCCTAATGTTGATCGCTGCTTTAACCTGCACTTGGATAGCTTTCATTACTTGAGCGACTATTATAATGACTTGTTTGCTATCAAACAAAAACCTACTTTCCGCAGCTTTGGCGGACAATACTTTTAAGTGGCATGAGGCAAACACCCCGACTGTTTTTAAGCATCCTGAAAATTAGATCCCGTATTTTGCTGGTCCATCGGCTCATTTGTGACGGAAGTCTGGCATAGGGGTCATACCGGGTGGCCAGAGAGCGTGTCATATTTCAAGACCCAAAAGAAAAACAGCTTGGAATTTTCCCGCCAATAGTAGACTAGACATGCAATGTGGGTTCTCACTTCCGGGAAAAATTAGTCTGCGTCTTCCCGCCAATTTTTGATTAGTGCGTTGAGCGTACGAAAGCATCTACAGGATGTAGCCCGAGGTGGAAGGAAGCAGTTGTTAGTGTGAATATACTTATTCCATGAGAAGAAGAAAGAAAAAAAGCGTTGATACAATCAGGATAGTTCAGACCAAATATCTTGTATTTACTAGATTTCTACTGTGCATAAAATCCAAAGTATGAAGCAGCACTATCGCCACACAGGGAATTGGTTGGAGTAGGAACGATTGAATTTGGTAGAAGAATTGGATTGGCGAAGTCGGGGCCAAGCAAAAGTAGCAGTTCATCTACAATAATAACGTTCTCAGTAATTCCCAAAATTTTTATATTGAGAAGATAGGAGTTTGTATTACTGTATATTTTCATACTGTGGTAAAATTACACTAGAAAGAAGAAATGATTCTGATTTCCCGATGGCGTAAGGTACACGAGCGGCTATAAGGCTCTAATATGCTTTTACAATATAAGATGTATTATTACCACAAAGAAAAGACATACAGGGACCCCTAGCAATAGCGTTACTAGCTTTTTATAGTATTCAAAAGGCTTTGGTACAGACGCAAATAAATTTCCATAAAAAAGTCCTGAAGTACATATGAGAATACATACAGAGAGAAGATAGGCTTTGCATTTGCATGATACTCATGTACGGCAAAACAGCCCAAAATTTGAAATCACGTTCTCCTCTTTCAATAAAAGAATCGACAAAGGAAGACTCCAGTAGGATGTCAACTGATATCATTATTATAATATTTTGCTAAAATAGTGTAAACTTTGTTGTCTGCTGATGTTAACGTTTAATTTAGTAAGCTTAGCCAAATCATTCAGAGTTATAGCCTATTAAGCGTAGCCAAATCACTCAGATGTCATTTTTAAAACATTAAATAAAAAAGAATTTTTTCAAATCAAACAGTTCGTGGTAACGAACTGTAACTAAGGAGCGACCCGGCTCAATGGTAACCGGAACTCTAAATAACGGCTTTTTGGTACCAATAAATTTATCAAAAGAATCAAATTTCAATGCTGATTTCAAATATATAACTTTCATTAAGTTTAGTCCTACCCATCAAAAGTCAAGCGCCTCAGATAATTTGTCTAATCTTCGAAAAAAGGGTAAAAGACCCCTTAAAATCTATAGAACCTTATTTAAAATCACACCATCAGATTCAGCGTACCAGAGAACCCTACTGTATATTTTTCAAGCTCGTATCTTCAAAAATGTGTACTTTTCCATTTTTTGCCAGAATAAAGATCACGGATGCGTGTTTATTTGTTTGTTTGTTTGTTGTTTTTTTTTTTTTCCCCAGGGGTGATCGTATCGACCCAGCTGTCCTAGAATATCGTGGGAGGGCTCATTGGAACTGAAATTAAAAGTTCTAGTGCCCTTTTTAAGTGACCAAAAAAAATGGAGGGCAACTAGGCCCCCTCCCACGCTCATTTTTTTCCCAAAGTCTCCCGATCAAAATTTTGAGATAGCCATTTTGTTCAGCATGGTCGAAAATATGATAAAAATGTCGTTTTAGGATGACTTGATCCCCTAAAGTCCCCAAGGGGAGGGCTGAAAGTTATGAACTTGACTCAATGTTAACATATAGTTTTGGTTATTGGGAAGTATACAGACTTTTTCAGAGGAGATTTGTTCTGGGCGGTGGGGGAAGGCGCGGGTCGGGGGCTATAGGGAAGGATCTTTCCAGGAAGGAAGGTTTCATGGGGGAAGGGAAATTGCCATGAAGGGGGCGCCGGACTTGCCAGCATTATTTATTGGTTATTGGGAAGTATACAACCATTTTCAGGAAGGATTTTTTCTGGAGGGGGGGGGGGCTCGAGGAGGGGGTTACTCTGGAGAATATTTCCGTGGAGGATGTTTCTTTGGGGTAAGGGAAAGTTCTATGAAGGGGGCGCCGGATTTCCAAGCATTATTTAAGAAACGATCAGAAATTAAATAAAAAAAAAACAAGTTTTTTCAACTGAAATGTAAGAAGGAATATTAGAACTTAAAACGAACAGAAATTATAACGTATGTGAGGGGTTCTCCCCCAAGTCAATACCTCGCTCTTTACGCTACATTTTTTTTTTTTTATTTAAAAAGATATATATTTTCTATTTAAAGTAGCTTGTTTTTTCTGGTTTTTGTTAATAAAATTTTTTTTTAAATTTAACATTATATTTGTTTTTTTTTACTAAGGGTATAACCCCTTCATATAAGTAATAACATATATGTAATAAAAAAAACAATAAAAAAACAAGCGATACGGCTCAATAGTAATCGAAACTTTTAAAAACGAAATTTTGATGTCAATAAATGTATCAAAAGAATGTGTTTATAATGCTGATCCTAAATATATAAATTTTATTAAGTTTAGTATTACTCATAAAAGGCTACGAGCCTGAGAAAATTTACTCGATTTTTTAAAGAGGGGGGAAACACCCCCTACAAGTGACAGAATTTTAATGAAAATCACACCGTCAGATTCAGCGTATCAGAAAACCGTATTACAAAGGTTTCAAGCTCATATCTGCAAAAATCTGCAACTTTGTATTTTTTGCCAGAAGAAAAATATACGAATATAGAAGTTAGTTACGTAAGTTAATTTGTAAAGACATCCATTTAGAAAAAGAAAAGTAAAATTTTTATGCAAATAAAAGCTGCATTAACTATAAAACGATCAGAAATTAAATAAAAAAAAACAAGTTTTTTAAATTGAAAGTAAGGAGCGACAATAAAACTTAAAACGAACAGAAATTATTCCGTATATGAAAGGGGCTGTCCCCTCCTCAACGCCTTGCTCTTTACGCTAATGTTTGACTCTGTCTCACAACTTTATTTTTTAAAACAATAAAAAACTTTAGCGTAAAGAGGGAGGCGTTGAGGAGGGGACAGCCCCTTTCATATACGGAATAATTTCTGTTCGTTTTAAGTTTTATTGTCGCTCCTTACTTTCAGTTTAAAAAACTTGTTTTTTTTTTATTTAATAAAAGTAAAAAGCGACATAAAGATCTATACAAACACAAATTATCCAATACATGAAGGATTCTGCCGTCCCCTATAAGTTTCACAAAGCAGTGGTTGCTTGGTTAAACATTTCGACTTTCTACGCTGAAGTTTAATTTATATTTCATTTAGAGTGTGACTGATATTTATGATATATAGAAATTATAGCTTAGAGAGGACAGTCTAGGGCGAGGTAAAGAGTGATATCTGTTAGTTCCAAGTTTCAATTTTACTCTTTACTTCCGTTTTGAAAAAAAAGTGTCTGGTCTTTCTTAATGTTATTCTTAAGATTTTATCAAATATGAAGGGGACTACAACCCTTCCCTCCCCTCATTCCCTGCGGTATTTATGCTGAAGTTTTCTTTTTATTTAACATTGTTTCTAGAATGGTTAAATATCACAATGAAAAAAGTGATCCCTTAAAGATTTCCCGGGAAGAGGAGATTTGGAATGTCGAAAATGAATTTGCAGGTGACAATTTTTTAATTTTAAAATCGGATAATTCTTGTTCTTATCCCGCCTCTTCACCTCTATGTAATTAAGAATGTGAATGTAATTCTTACTTGATGAATGCAATAAAAATGCTGATCCCCCACCTTCCGTATCCACAGAAAGTTCACTGAAGTACCCCTAGTAGTTGGTATGCAACACGCAACCGCGCAATACTTCCCTAAATTAATGAAGCCTCGAATATGAAGTCAATCAAATGAAGCTTAAAAATTAGTGAGTAAGATAGTCGTCTAATTTGTATGGACTGCATACATATTGACGGATGAATAAACTACGCAGGGTTGCCACCCGGTGAAAAAAATAACTAGATTTTAGTGATTTGTTGGTTGATTTAGTGATTTTCTTCTATAATCTAGTGATTTATGTGCTGATTTAGTGATTTTTTGTTTAGGGAATATAAAAAATCATTAGAAATAGTGATAAATCACTAAAGGTGGCAACCCTGGTGCTACGACACGGCATTATGGCCTCTGCTTTGAGACATTTCTGAATAGATTGGCTTCTAATTTCCGGTAGATTGCACTTTGGTAATGTACTACAAACTATCCTTAGGATAGGATATTACTCCAGAAAACATTTAACAAATCTTCTTAAGCCTTTCGAAGTCTTAATGTTATAAATAATTTCTGAGACCACACTGGCTAATCATGATAAACAAAAAATCGCGAAGAAAGGAAACGAGGACAATTAACAGCCAGTGAAAAAATTGAAAAATTATGCAAATATTTCGGTCAAGACCTCCGCTTGACCGTCCTCAGTGCAGAATAAAACTGATAAAAATATAAAAACCAAACCTTAAAATAAAAACACGAAACTAAAATTGGACGACCCTTTCCTAGTAACGGTGAAAGGGTAACTGAATAAAAAACACAAGTCTAAATGGCCTTTCAGAATTTCATTTTGCGTAAAGCACTTTTAACGGCTGATCGCTTTCCAGTTTGATTGTTATCGGAGACTCTATTCGATTGTACAATATAACTTTGTGGATGTATGTAAAAACGATAAGAATTAATAATTTTGTCATAAATGTGACTTATAAAAATTTCTCCATTGTCCCTATTGAGAGCTACATTTTGGTGAATGAGCTTTTTTATTTCAACTGCCTCCCTGAAAACTTGCGTGAGACCTTTAACTGGGGCAACGATAGAGGCCTCGTCAAACAAAAGGAAATGGTGTGGAATCTCGTACACATGTTGCGCCAAGGCGGAATCAAAAAGCTCAGGCCTTTGGCGTAACCTCATTGCCTTGTCAATTGAGGACTTGTGCTCAGATAACCTCTCCCCCAATTGCTGTTGGGTTCTACCAACATAAAAACAGCCACAAGAACACGGAATTCTATAAACACCACTACCCAGAATGGGGCTGGTTTTATCTTTGCCGTTGTTAAAAAAGTTCTGTGTAATATTTGAATTTTTAAAGGCGACGCTAAGTTTATGTTTTTTAAGGATTCTTTTCAATTTGTCACTCAATTTAGGAATGTAGGGTAGAACAGTGAAAAGTTTCTTATCATCCACCAATGGGACGGTATCTGTTGGGGCTTGTGGACCTGATGCCCTCCCCTCTGCCTTTTTTCGTCTTCTGTCTATAATGGTCTCAAGTAATTTTATAGGGTAGCCATTGCAAAATAAAATGTCCTTAATATAGTTCATTTCTGAGTCTATGTGAGGCTCTGAGCATATTCTTATTACTCGGTCAACCAAAGAAATAACAACTCCTCTTTTTATGCAGGGAGAGTGGTTGGAGGAAAAATGCAAATACCTATCGTTATGCGTAGGCTTTCTATAAATAGAAAATTCAAGGCCAGGAGACTTATTGAAAATTAAAACATCTAGGAAAGGAAGTTTGTGGTTATGTTCTAGTTCTAAAGTGAACTGAAGGTGAGAGTCCAAAGTGTTTAGATGAGTTAATAAGGAGTTAAGTGACTCTCCTCCGTGCTCCCACAGAGAAATAACATCATCAACAAACCTACCCCAGGAACGGTGTTTTATCGGAAAATTTTCCAGAGCAGAGATTTCTATGAATTCCATATAAAAAGTTGCCAAAAATGGTGAAAGACTTGTACCCATGGGTAAACCCCTAATTTGGGTGAAAAATTGATTATTATATCGGAAATATGAGGAGGAACTATTGCAAAGACGGACGAGACGCATAATAGTTTCTATGTCCAGTGTTTTGTAGTCTATTTGATCAATATTATCTTCTAATTTCCTTTGAAGAGCTAGTTCACATTTTTTAATGTCGCAAGATGTATACATAGAAATGGCATCGAAACTGGCCAAAATTGTATCTTTTTTTATTGCAATGTCTTTTAATTTTTCAACAAGGTGAACTGAGTTCCTTATGTATGAAGTTTGCGTTTGCATAAGGGGGTGAAAAAGGGTTGACAACCATTTGCCTAAACTGGCAATCAGAGAGCTATAAGAAGCCACAATTGGGCGTAGAGGGACCCCATCTTTGTGGATTTTTGGGAGCCCGTAAAATTTAGGAGCTGAACAACCTTTAGGGTAAAATAATTTATACATTTGTGGAGTAATAAGTCTTCCAGTTTGCAAAATTCCTAGCTCCTTTCGTACTAGACGTGTGAACTTATCGGTGGGGTCTGAATTTATGGGCTTGTAAGTATGGGTGTCGGATAAAATATCTGTAACTTTTGTATTATATGAAGTTTTATCAAGGATAACAATTTTATTTCCTTTATCAGCCCTGGTGATAATGATGTTTGGGTCTTTTTTTAATTTTTTGAGAATTTGTGTTTCCTGATTTGTTAAACTTGGGGAATATGGACTGAAATCAAGAATATTTTTAAACACCTCTACTTGAAGTAAATCTGGATTTTCCACAGCACCATGTGAACCAAATATACCTGCCTCCACATTGGAGACTATCTCTGCGAAATTCACTTGTGTTTGAGGTAGGCAAAATTTAGGTCCCTTGGACAAAACATGGGTTTCTTCCGGAGTAAAACCATGCCGCGTATGGCAAAATCAGTTTGATTTTACTTATTGTTGCGTAATACTTTTTACATCTTGGCTGATTTTTTCTTGCAGTGCAACGCTGTGTAGAGGTGCTACCATATGTTTTGTCCCCGTCATGTTTGGTCTTCACTACCCTCTTAAAGCAAACCAGCCCGTGCAAAAGTGGCCAGGGGATAACCACCCATTCCAGCACAAGAAAGATCTTTCCCACTTTCAAGCTCAAGACCGGGAGGTTTTTCTTTTCGTTTCGTATACGAAGATTTTTGAGTGGACATACAATTTAAATACAAATACATTCTAAACTTGAAACATGCGATTCTCAAAACGGGATGAATTAAAAATTCCCACTCCGCATCTTCTATACATTGTACAAGAAAGATGTGTTAAGCATCAGAGATACAACAACAAATGGACGTCAACAAACACCAATAATTCATAGTATTACTCGAGAACCAAAATAAAGATCAGGAAATATATGGAACCTATGGCTCGTACAATCATGTTTCATTTAGGCAAGTGGGCTAGTCATCAGCTTCGCAAAGTATATTACATAATAGGCTACATCTTTGTCTACCACAGCAAGGATGTAGTTTACTAAAACTGTATCATATTTGGAATATATCATAACTTGAATTAACACCAACAATAAGGCGGCATCTAGAGGTGGATCCAAGGAATTGAAATACTCCTCCCCAAATGAAATCTTTTGAAACCGTCCTTAAACTAAGTTTGAAAAAGCCTCGAATCTTTCTAGACAGCTGACATGCAGGTAAACACAACAAAGGGGGGAGTCGCATGGGTGTACGGAGGAATGGGGCTGCTGCCCCCCTAAAACTTCAAATTTACACTAGATACGGCTGAAAAAGCAGATGGTTAAAAAAGCAGTTGAAAAAAGGTAGATGGCTAAAAATGCAGTTGATAAAAGGTAGATGGTTGATAAGGCTGGAAATAAACAGCTGAAATGACCGAATAAAAGTCAAACAAGAAGCAATTACCATAATGTCTTGAAAACATTTAGCTCTAATCCAAGATGATTAATGCTGAAGCTTATTCATGATTTATAATTTTTGGTGATTACTTATTAATAAAGATTTCATGGGTATGATAGAACTTGCTGACAATGTAAGGTTTTGTGAACTGCCATATAATAACTTCAGCTCCCCCCACCCTTCATCACAGAATCGCCTGCCACCCCCCCCCCCTAGACAAGAAGCTACGTACGCCCATGGGGAGTCAGATGGCTTTCTGGAAGGGATGTCTAACCCTCCCCCCATCGGGTTTTCATGTCTTAACTTGGGGGAGGGCGGGAAGGGCATGTGTCGCTCTGATTTTTTGTCCCCACCCTCCTTAAATTTTGAAAATTACCTTTTCAGGATTTTCATTGGAAATTAATTATGTTGTTTTTTATGAAAAAAATACTCAAAAAAGGATTTGTTCTAAATCTAGGTGGGAGGAGGGGGGGGGGGCAAATATCCTCCCGTCATTGGTAAGTTGGCTCAACTTAGTTTCCTGTATTGTTTGTAGTTGTTAAGGGCCTTGAATCCAAATCTCGATCTTTCACCTTCATCCAGGAACGTATAACAGGGCTTTCATTCAGGTGGAAATTCAAAAAAAAACAAACAAAAACTTAAAAGGCATGGAGAATCAGGATAAAATAATGGAGATCATAAGGCAAATCCTAAAAGTCTAGATATTTTGGCGGAGGGGGGGGAATTTCTCCTAAATACGTTCAAGCACCATTCTAAGAAAAAAAATATGGCCTAGTCCCTGACCAACAATGTGATTTTTTTTTATATATTCCCGTCATTATAAAAAGGAATAAAAACAGGTTCAACATTCCGTAATTATCAAATACCATGGTGCAACTTATCAAAGTCTGTAGACGGAATGTACACAATCAAAATTTTTAGTGCATATTTTCCAAGAAAAACATTGTGTATTCTTGATTACCAGGAATTAGAAAAATTTTCCTTACAGATAAGGAAAAAAAACCGCAAGCGACAAGAATTCCCGTTGTTTAAACGTGGTTTTTACTAGGGTAAATAATAGACATTTACTATTATAAGAATAGCTAAAGCCACAAGATACCAAATCCATTTCTTGGAAAGAACGGCAATTGAGATTATTTTAAAAGAGACTTCAATAAAACCGGAAATTAGAATATCCTAAATGTTTCTTTTTTAAGAGAATATAGATAACGTGGGCAAGAGAGAGAGGGGGAAGAGAGAGGGCAAGATATAGGGAGGGAAGGAGCGAGCGGTATCATTAGGTTTTTATATGGGAACTACTATCTAATTCAGCCTTTTTTAACTGTAAAGTTGTTAACTAACATCAGCTATATATATTTGAAAGATTTTCTTTTTATAATCAATCACCATACTAATTTTCTTGTACCGTGAGAGTGCACAAAAGGCATATTGTATGTGCAATTACTTACCCTGGATTTTTTTCCTTGGGGGGGGGTGTTAATACTAAAAATAGAGAGACAAATTGTATGAAAATCACAGGACGAGATTTACATGAAAAAGAAAATGATTTTCACACCTTGAAATTTTGAGTGCACCAAAATCAGTACAAAAATGGCACAAATCACTTGACGACAATATACACCAGTAGTAAATTTTGGAAGAACCTATGTATTTATTATTTGAAAAAAACTACGTTTTCTAAAGAGTTAAAGAGGCTGAGTTACAAGGTCGAACCTTAAAACGTACAGGGATTAGGAGGCACAGTTGGGGGGCTACCACCCCCAAACCCCCGCTTTCGCAGCCTTTAAATATAAAAAAAAATTTCTTTAAACTGAAAGTAAGGAGCGACATTAAAACTTAAAAAGAACAGAAATTATTCCGTATATGAAAGAGGCTGTGCCATCCTCAACGCCTCGCTCTTTACGCTAAAGTTTGACTTTCTCACAACTCTTTTTTTAAACAATAAAAACTTTAGCGTAAAGAGCGAGGCGTTGAGGATGGCACAGCCTCTTTCATATACGGAATAATTTCTGTTCTTTTTAAGTTTTAATGTCGCTCCTTACTTTCAGTTTAAAGAAATTTTTTTTTATATTTAAAGGCTGCGAAAGCGGGGGTTTGGGGGTGGTAGCCCCCAACTGTGCCTCCTAATCCCTGTACGTTTTAAGGTTCGACCTTGTAACTCAGCCTCTTTAACTCTTTAGAAAACGTAGTTTTTTTCAAATAATTTCTGCACGTTTTTGTACAGTTTATTACTTATTATTGCTTGACTAACTGTTAGCTGATCGTGTCAGGAGTTAAAGTTGGGGGGCTTCCGCCCCCCAAACCCCCCGCTCTTGAACATTCTTGTGTTAAGGCTTTTAATTCCTGAATACTCAAATCACGTCGTACAGGGTGCCTCCTAATCCCTGTACGTTTTAAGGTTCGAACTTGTGACTCAGCCTCTTTAACAGCCCCCCAACTGTGCCTCCTAATCCCTGTACGTTTTAAGGGTCGACCTTGTAACTCAGCCTCTTTAACTCTTTAGAAAACGTAATTTTTTTCAAATAATTTAAAAAAGAAACTGAGTTTCTTTTCAAAGTATATAAAAAAGTTGCTCTGATGGTGAATCGAACCCGAGTTTTCCGCCTGAAAGTCTAAAGTCTCAGCCGCTGGACTATACAAACACAATAGTAATTGTTGTTTAGCACATAGAAGGTCTTTTCGACGCAAGCAAATTCCCAAAAATCTTGATATGTGGTTTTTGGAAAACAGGGAAGGAGTGATCAGATTGAGCTGAAATTTCGACGATAAGCTCCCAGGCCCCAGGAAAGCTTATCCTCTAAATTTCAGCCCGATCAGACAACGTTAAAGGGGGGTTGTGGAGGGAAAAATTAACATGGGCTAATATAGGAAAACGAGGTTTTTCGTAAATGTAAATTCGGGGGATAATTTTTTCGGTCTGAAAATATCAAAAGGCCCTAACAGGTCGAATTCTGCTTCGAATGAGTCCTCATTCAACCGGATCCGGTGCCAACTGTGGCCTGTAGGCGTGGATAACAAACAAAAAAGAGATGAAGTTTAAGTGGCTATATTTGGTTTTTTGAAAACAGGGAAGGAGTGATCGGATTGAGCTGAAATTTCGAGGATAAGCTCCCGGGCCCTAGGAAAGCTTAACCTCTAAATTTCAGCCCAATCGGACAACGTTAAAGGGGGCTGTGGTGGGAGGGTCCAAACTTCCGGCCCAGTTTACCCCATGAAGATAAAGTCGGAGGAGGATGAAATTTTGCAAGTTTCTTAGTTTGAGCTTGGGCTACAAAATGCAATTACCGCCGTCTCTCTGCGACCTCTAGGACCTGAAATCGCTTAACATTGTGGTGGGTCGCCTCTTTATAGAGGCACAAGTGTGCCTCCTTGATCAGACTGAGTTCAATGGACTGAGTTTACCTGGTAATAGCTAAAAACCAAAAGAATTTCCTGATATAAAAATAGTTGTCTGGTCTCTGGTCTTCTGAAAAAAAAATAATTGAATTTATTTCAAGCAAGATACAAATAAGAAATAAATAGCAGTGATAGACCAAAGTACAAAATCCAGGTTGAGACTCCCGTGGAAAATCCATTTAAACTAAACCATTCCACCTGATCCATTCAACGGTAAGAATGGTAAGATGGTAAGAAGAACTGCTCTAGTGGGTAAACCGCTCTACAATCTATTGAAACCTATTGAAACTCAATTATAGTGCAATATTAAATTCAAATCAGCATAAAAAAGTATTTATTCATATTAGAAAACTGACAAATTTACAAATAGAGCAAGAAAAAAAAAAACATTTTAATAAAGAGTTGTTAAAGTAAAGTATGACGAAGAATGGACGGCAAAAGATTGCAGACTTGGCATCGAGAGAAGTACATAAAGTAATAAAACACAAATTAATAATAAAACAAACAATTAAATGACAATATAGTTCCTAGTTTAATAATAAAACAACAACGCTTGATACTATGAAGGATAAGGGAAAAAAAATCCATCACACGGTAAACAAGACAAGTATCAAATCCAAAAAATCGTAAAGAAGAGAGAAAGAGGATAATTACAACTAGTGACAAAAAATCGAATAGAACTGTGCTTGTTTACCTTCTGAAAGGGTCTTCTTATTTTAGTTTCAGTGTTTGTTTTAAGGTTTGATTTTATATTATCCTTTGGACTTGTATCTGCATTTTTTTATTATTCAGCACTGAAGACGGTCAAGCGGAAGTCTCGACCGAGATATATGCATCGATTTTTCTCTTTGATTTTTCACTGGCTGTAATTATCCTCGTTACCTCTTCTTTACTTTTTTAGTTTTGTCACGATTAGCCAGTGTGGTCTCAGAAATTATTTAAGACAAGTATTAAGCTACGTTAACGCTACTAAGCAATTAAGCTTCCCCCTCAAGCAAGGCCGTACCCAGGATTTTTTTCGGAGGGGGTTTTACTAAAAAAAAATTGGGAGGGGGAGGGGGTTTACACAAAAAAACTCAAAAAACGCATACAAAATTTATTTATGCTCATTTTTGTTACGTTTTTAAAAGTCAGACAAACATTTCGGGGGGGGGGGCGTTTTTTCAATTTTTCGATGAGAATACCAAATAAAAGGTATTTTTCAAAATCTAGGCAGAGGGGAATCTAGGGGAACCAATGCCCCCTCCCAATTGCTGCCCTGCCTGGCTGCACCCATTAAAATAGTAGAAAATATGGCATGGTTGAATAATTGGCAATTACTGCGATGCATGAAAAAATGAGCTACAAATGCCCGTTTTTGCCATCAGACGAATCTTCTATCTATTGTAGTAATTCACTTTAAATTGAACATTAATTAATTCACTTAAATAAATAAAAGGAGAAGATTTTTAATATTAAAGAAGAACATAGTATTATCATCAAAACTCAGCATGAAGTCATTTCAATACAGAATTAAAAAAGGAAAATATTCGTATCTTTGTAATAAATACCTTTTAAATAGACAAATAAATATGCGAGAAATTGTTAAAAAAGAATAAATGTTTGATGGAAAAATGAAGCTGAAAAGATATAATCCTGCATCATTAACTACATACATCAGCTTTAGTGATTCAAAGACGTTGCATGACCTTTTTATTGACCTTATATTGACTGCATGACCTTATTGATTGTGTCAATTCTATTTTATTTGGTTCTTAAGATATTTAGCAGTTTCTTTTTCCAAATTTTTTTATGTCCTTTTTTCTCCCTCAGAGAAATAGCTGAAAAGTTCCAGAAATAGCTGGAATTTTTCCATCACGGACATTTTAACTAATCCTTCTTTACTGACAACTGCTTATTATTGACCGTCAAAACATAAACACATTTTTCAGTTTTCCCAATCCATTTAAAATTTATACTGTTAACATACCGCCTTTTGAAATGTTGGAGCTGACTTGGTGTTGCCAACTCCTTAGCAATTGAGCACTAAGCTGTTTGTTTTGCAAGAAGTCCATACTAGACTGCATTTAAGCACATAGTCTACACACTGTAAGAAATTTTACCAACTATAGTCGGTCAAATCTAATAAATCATCGACCCAAATCAAATGGAGATGCGTTTCGGTTTTTCTACAACTTGTCAGATGTATATTCAAGGTAAGGAATATGGGGCATATTTAAGTAAATTAAATAATTGTCATTTATCAACTAAAGTTTAAATAATTTAAAATATTGCAATATTTTAATAAAACGTAAAGAAAAATATTTAAATAAATTTTGTTGCTTGATGTTCATTGTGATATCCATGGTAAAAAGTTCCAACTTCAGTACTTTTCTACTAGAAATGAATTTTTTACTACCCCCTACTCAGTGGCGTAATTTCGTCAGAATCCTGTGGGGGGGGGGGGGGAGTTGGTTCTCATTTTCCCAAATCAAGTGAAAATTACAGTGAAAAATGAAAACTGGGCCATATAGTACCATAAGGACAAATCTATATTAAAGAAAAATGATATATCTCTGTAGATGCTTGAATTATGCAGGCTTATCTTAGTTTTGACAAGATTTTTTTTTTTTTAGAAACTAAATTTCAGCTGAGGGGGGGGTGCAAACTGACATCCGGATGGGGCAGTTGCCCCCTGCCCCATAGTAAATTACGCCCCTGCCCCTCCTCTCAAAATGAAAATCGTTTAGCACACGTGTCGAGTTGTAGGAGTCTGTGATAGTACGATAGCTAAGTACTAAATTTAATATGGGGCATCCCGCTATTGTACTAAATAATAGCTAAGTACTAAATTTTATATGGGGCATCGCATGAATTTTTCTAAAGTTCCCTCTTAATTATCTTTTCAAACTCTCTTATAATCGTATTTGTAACGACCAAGAGCGCTGCAAAGAATGGCATCGCATGGTTTTGGCTGTGGAAAACCGGCAAAATACGTTTTTATCAATGTAGATGATAGGGGGTATCTCAGCAACTATAGCAGATAGAAAAAGTCTGGATTCGCCGTGTTAAGATTAGGGGAGGTCCATCCTTAAATCAAAATCGAATTTTTGTGTAGATACTCGGTTTTGGCAGAGGACAGCCGAGTTGTAGGAGTCTGTGATAGTACGATAGCTAAGTACTAAATTTAATATAGGGCATCCCGCTATTGTACTAAATAATAGCTAAGCACTAAATTTTATATGGGGCATCGCATGAATTTTTCTAAAGTTCCCTCTTAATTGTCTTTTCAAACTCTCTTGTAATCGTATTTGTAACGACCAAGAGCGCTGCAAAGAATGGTCCCAGAGAGAAGGAGGGAGGGGGGGCAAGTGCTAGGAACACTGTTTTTACCAACATTCGAAAGGAAACAAATTTCATTTATCACTTTACCCATGAGAAAACTATGGGAATAAGAGGTTTTCTATTTCATTTATTAATTTTGTTTTCTTTTTTTTTACAAAAGCCAAAGACAAGAAAAATCCATCATCCATGTAATTTTGCTGATATGGAGGGCCCAGATCAAGAGAAACCAAATTTTAGGTAAGCCAAGCATAGGTATAGAGTTAGGGCAAGTGATAGTTTTTTTTTGTGTGGGGGTGGGGGGTCCAGCCTGCTTAAATAATAGACTATACCATGCTGTGTAAATATAGGCTAGGCCTAGAGGAAGGGTATCTAAATACAGGGTGATTCTGGTGCTCCAGAAAGCTTGGCAGAAAGTTGCAAATAATTATTTTGATGAGCTGCAGAAAATATGAAGACGCGGTCGTCCATGAGCAAGTGTGATGGAACAGATTTTGGAGTTGCGTTGAATCCGCTTGACACAGAGCGTTCTCCTGACTTCCAGGACGTGGTCCATATTATGTGCAAGTTCAGAGCGTGCCTTGTTCGTCCCAGTGTTATGTTACAAATTGGACCTTATACTATATCCGTATCTGACGTTAAGAAAGCTGTCCAGGGACAGCCAAGGGACTCGCATTTCTTAAACCCCAGCGACCTAAACAGTGACGACATAATGAATTACGATGCATGTGTAAGACTCTCACATGAGAGGATTCAGTCTTTACTGAAACAGCGTGTTCCTGGAAGCGAAGGAACACAGTTTTATCTTTGGCTTATGGAAAGCGTACGGCGCGTTTTTTACTACGGCAAACTTTCTCCTCTTAAGAGGTTATCTTTACTTGGTCGTGTTGTTTACTGTGTTCGATATTCGAAATCCTGGGTCCTAAAAGGTAGACATTATGCTTTGAACAAAAAATCTATTACCATACACCTATATCATTGCCTAGAGATAAATATGCAGTCCCTAGTGCTTCTCATTCGTCGATTCAATGGCCTTGGACTAAAACGCCTTTTCTAACTCTCCGACCTGAATAGCGAACCATGTGAGATTTTTTTTAGGAAGATGTGGTCTCAAACCAGCACTTACAGTACTGTAATAAACTTTTCTTTCCTCCAACTTCTACATCGAATTCGTCGATATGAAAGTATAGCGGATTTTGAAGCTCAATATTCTAATGAACAGTTGTCCTTGCCCAAGGCCAAGCGAGTTAGATCCATTGGTGTTGTGTCTGTCAGTTCCGATTTTTCTTTGCCCGGGGACGATGAAATCAAGCTCGAGCTAGGGCGAGCACGTATTGAAAGCCAGCAAATAATGAAAGCCTTGATATCCGACGACGTACTTTCTGCTTTCGGGCACTAAGTACCGAATGTTCGTCTTTCTGTACCTCACGACAGTGACTCAGACGATGACTCAGAGGAAAATACTCTGTCCGATAAGCAGGAAAAGGCTTCCGCGACTGACACTGAATCGGGCTTGGAAAGTGACGGCATCTTTGAAGATTTGTCTGTGATTGCCCACTGTGTGAAACACCAATTTGAGTAAATTGGGCTAGAGAGCCTGTGACGAACATGAAGAATTCTAGGTTTTGTCTTGTAAAGACTTCTGACGGCTCCATAACATCAATAAAAAAATCCACGCTGTTGTGGCTTCTAAGGGAAAGCTCTGAGAAGCTGAGTAGTGACCGACTAAAACGGGTGATGGTCCAGGGCCGACGAGTAGGACTACGTGAGTCGCCACAAACCAATGCAGAGGTCGGTGTGAAATCGGAATTGCGTATCGGTGAATGGTGCGTTTACAGACCTGTTGGCAGGGGAAAGAGAGTATTAGTTGGGCGGGTCATACAGTTTGGCTACTTGTCTGGGCGAAGATGCCACTCTGTTGACACTCAGAACATGGCGATGGCGTTCCCTGACGACATAGGAATTCTGTGCCAGTGGTTCCGGCTGAATGCTGATCTCACATTAACTGCCGCATCGGTAGACCAGGGTTACTGTGACTCCAGCCTGTATATCATGCATTCAGCAGAACCCGTTTCTATGGAAATCGGCACCAACATTGTCTTTGGCTTTGACTCAGACGTCTTCACAAAGCTGAATTCATTTATCCAGAAGAAAGGGTTCCGCTTTTTTGATCTCTCTTCAGCATCACATTCATCAGGTTAAAAATGGCACATAAGCCCAAAACTGACCTCAAGACAATAACCACCACCATCGCCATGTTCTGTGTGTCAACAGAAGGACTGTTGTTTAAAATTTTTCAAAGGTAGTTGTTATTTTTTTTCCCTCCCCTCCTTCTCTCCACTTGGTGATATTTTAATACAGAAATATATAAATATTAAATATTTATACATTATCATATCTCCTAAACTTCAAAAAAAAAAAATATTTATGTAGCAGTCAATTTGTTTGTAGACACGACCCATAAAAATTTTTCTGGCACCATCTCTATCGCCCCCCCCCCGTTACTGGGTGGCCGTCCCCCGCGAGGCGCAGCTTTTACGGTGGCATTTTTAATTCAATTAATTAAAATTCATCTACTTCAATTTTACCTAATACGAATTAAAATTTTAAAGGTGGTCTTCCAAAAGGCTTATTCGGGCTTACTGTTACAACTTTAAAATTTTTTAACACAAAAAAACTATTTGCTCTCCCGTAGACTGCGTGTCCTCCGTCCACAAGAAACCCATTCTTGCGGTGGCCCTTTTTTCCTTCTTTTTTTTTTCTTTTTTTTTCGCTAAAACTTCGCTAAAAATGGATGTAACTGAACAGAATCTTAAAACATGTCTCCAACAGACGAGGAGGCCACCCACGGCAGGGCTGGTCCTTCCAATTCAAGTGCGTTTGCCCCTCGTCCCCCATTCGCTTGAGTTCTTGAAATAATTTTATGAGTTTCGAATGTATTCCGAAATCCAGGGCAATAGAAACAATGATTACCATCGGAAAACTTGTTATGCTCAGTAGAGCTCAGTTCCAGTGTCTTTTTAATTCGGTGTTTTGCGGAAGAAACTTCGCTACAAATTGATGTAGCTGAACAGAGTCTTAAACCATGTCTCCTAGGGACGCGGAGGCCACCCACGGCAGGGCTGGTCCTTCCAGCTCAAGTGTATGTTCCTCTCGTCCCCCCTTCACTTCAGTTTTGATATAATTTTCATGAGTCTGGATTGCATTCCGGGATCTAGGTGCGAATCATTGTCTATCATGAAATACTGTATTGTAATTATTTACTTCTCAATTAAACCTTATGAACTTGTCTATCATCAATCAATGTAATATTTACGGAACTGTATTATTATCAACCACCTAAAATCCTTGGAACGGTCCCATCGAATCACAACCAATCGATTTCTTTCTTATTTTCAGTTGTATAGCTGTAGTGTAGTGTTTGTTTACCACCTTGCCATGGGGAACTCCTTAAATTATATTATAAATCTCAAGAAATGCATCCACAATTTATGCTTTTTATCTTTAAGACTTCATGACTTAGTTTTACCGCAGGCATGGGACCTCACCTGAAACCTTTTGGACAAGTGTTTTCTTGTGAAATACCGTATTGTAATTATTTATTTATCTATTAAGCCTTATGCACTTGTCTATCATCTATCATTGTGAATCAATAGATTTCTTATATGGCTGAGCACATTTGCTGTATTTCTCTTTTCAATTCCTTCGTGTTAGCTTTCTCTTTCTTTCTTGACTCTCATTGAGAGTACTTTTGACAGTAGTCTGTATTCGCATGAGTTGAGGGTAACCTGTCTCCAGTTATTCAAATCTTCTAAACTACCTTTTTTGGGACCTTGAGGTAGTTGTGTTATAAAAATGTATATACCAAGTTTTGTATTTTAAAGCTGATTGTAGCGAAAAGTAAAACCTACCGGATGAGAAGTTTATCACAGTATATCGGTTCTAGGGTGTTCACAGTTCATGGTTCTCTCTGTGGTAATACGTGCTAACAAATACATGCCAAACTTGATCCCCAAATATCAAGTTTTGGTGTTTAGGTGAATCTTTTGAATCCGTCTCAAACAATAGCTCCGTGCCTCCGGCTGTGCCTCCGTGCCTCATGCCTCCAGGTGTCCCTCAAAATGCCCAGTTGTTACCCCTCGCTCTACATGCAAACTGAAATATTTTTCAGGGAGGGGTTGATCAACTATACAAACGATAAACTGAATAAGAAATGCTAAGAAACCGAAAAGAATTTAGGATTTGGGGTGACCGTGGCTTTGAACCTCCTCTGCATGCATGCTTGAGCAGTGTATTTTTTTTTCTTTTTTTATGAGGTTAGTCTTATTGGCATGTGAATATCTTATTTAGACTGAATATCTCAACACAGAAAAGGTGTAAATAAAATGCCTTGACTATAAACGGCTAATTTTGCACCTACATCGGAGAAAGTTTATTCTAGGGTAAACCCACGTCTCTTTTAGGATTTTCCCTCAAAAATGTCCTTAATCTTTTTTTTATAACCATATTTAAAAATAAGTCACGCCCCTATAAAACTGAACGGTTCATTTTATTTGTACACCGCAAAAGAGGAAGAAGTGTTAAAAATACCACAAAATATCAAACCAAAAATTTCGTTCCCACAAATTAAAGTACCATAGTACTATAATTAAAGGAGGCTTGCAAACAGAAACAATTTTGTTTCTGTTGATTGCAAGCGGAAAATGGAAAATACGCTCAGATATTTAATTCAAATATAAGCAAGTGAGTGATTGAACCCCTTGAGGGAATAAGGGTAGAATTCCCGAGAGCATTACAAATAAATGGAGAAATCAGCCGGAACTGAAAATAAACCTCGCATGGAAGTAAAAACCCTGACCCAATCCTCAAAAAGTCAAAAAGGATATATATATATATATATATATATATATATATATATATATATATATATATATATATATATATATATATATATATATTCAGTGGCGTCATAAATTTCAGGGAGCATAAATTTCAGTGGCGTCAATCAGGGAGGAAGGGGATTTGGACCCCAAGACTTTTTTACACCCCCCCTATATTTTGGAATATACTTTTTTGTGAAGTTCCATTGAATTTATTTTTTTTTATTGAAAAAACAACAACAAAACTTTCTATATTTTGAAAAACACATTTTTGACCTCCCCCCTAAATTTCTGTGAATTGACGTCACTGCAAGATTCACTTCCAAAAAATTCTGAGGCTGGAAAAACAATCACAATATATTAAGTAATAATGATATACATAATTAAAATTGTTTCTTAGCATAATATTTCGCTAAGAAATTATGCTTCAACAATTTAATTATTATTAATATATATAACAGATCAGCGTAGTAGTCTATAATTATATCTACAGATCAGCGGCGCAGCCCACGAAGTATTTTGGGGATCCAAACATCACAAGGAATATGAAAAATTGTATATAAAATACCTAACTTTTGATTATTCAACGGTTATAAAGTACCTTTTTTAGTGTTAGAACCAGTCAACATGAATTAATCAAGAGTTCTACACGGTCAAATGAGTTCGACCCAGAAATTTACTATGGAGAGGGTGACTAACCTCGAAAAAAAATAACACGAAAAAGTAGGCACAAAAACTCTTAGAAAATCATGAGAGTCCTGAGATTTCGGGGAAGAGGTGCACGGACCTGTCTTTCCCCTTTACCATAAGAGCCGTTTCTAGGTGTGGGGGCAATCGTGGCAGCTGCCTCGGGCGCCGACACTTGGGACGGCCGGGGAATTACCTGCTTTAATCAAATTTTCCACTTTGATTCGGCTTTTTCTGCTTGTATTTGAGTTGGAAGGGGGATGCTGTAATTAATTTTTATCCGGACACCACCAACCCTAGGAACGGCTCTGTTTTCCATACATACTTGGTTTCATCCCCTCCAGTGATAGAATCCTGTATGCACCTCTACTATACATTAAATGGCAATTACATAACTGACGCTAAAATAAATGTAAAAAGTACCACCCAGTGGCTAGAAAAATTAAGCCATCGCCATTTCTCCAAAGTGTGATACATACTATACCCTTCTTCCTCCATTGATCCAGCACTGTTAAACATGAACCCTAAATATGTCAAGTGGAACATAACAATTAAACTGAGACAAAAATTGCTTATCCTAACAATAAAATGAGATTCTTTCAGCAGATGGGTGCAATCAGAGCATTTTCTAGGACCGACGCAGCCGTTAATCATGAATGCAAGTTTCGTACGGAATATATGTTCTGTATAGGTGTACATGCCCAGAGAGAACAGAACAGCAGCAAGTTGAAAGTTCAGGCCGTGAAGCATAGCACTTGCTGCATATGTTGATAATATTGCTGGCAGGGTTCCAACACTTCGTGTATTCTTAAAAACATCTGAAAATGAAGAAAAGGGTGGCTGAACAAAGAATATGGAAAAAGAGAAACATCAAATATATCACTCAAGCTTGACCTTCGCGTCCCTCGAGCGACCTGGAGGATTTTGAACTTAAATCGTCGATGAGATCATTGACGTTCAAACGACTTTTGTCAAAACTTACCCAACATAAAAAACTGCTTTAGACAATATTAGAAAAAGTAATTACAATAATCTTTGCTAAACTCCGAAAAGGTTTAGTCTCCACCCTTTTATGTAACCACAGTATTCACGCCATTGGAATATCGCCGTATGAATACATAATACAAACTCTTTGGTCCACGTTAATCAACCCCTAGTAAAGAGCATGGCGTAAGTAGGGCCGTATCCAGTATTTTCTTCTTCTTCTTTTTTTTTTGGGGGGGGGGGTTGTATACAAGTATTTTTTCGGGGAGCGAGGGGGGGGTTACAAAAAAAAACACATAAAATATTGTTTATTTACATTTTTGTTACGTTTTTACGAGTCAGACAAAAATTTCGGGGGGGGGGGGTGTTCAAACCCCCTAACCCCCTGAATACGGCCTTGAACATAAGCGTAAACAAGATAGGAAAGCTCTTTTCTTCGTACTACAATTTGTTAACGGGAAATACAATTATCGCACTAAGCGGCAAATGAAACAAATAAATTCATAACTGTCTAAGCCTATAATACTTGAAGGCCCACTAGTAAGGGAAGGAACCTAAGAAGAGTAGGAACCAACACGGATAAATATTAGCCACCATTTTTCTTTGCTGCTTTGACCTCGATTACCGGGTAATGACAACAAATTTTTCTTTTACAGAAATCGAACTGCGGCTTTCATCTTCTGAACGCGACTACTTTATGGTGAAGAGCTGATTTATCGTAGAATCAAGAGTACATCTCTGATCCTGAAAAAAAAAGACACCGCACGGAATAAACGAGCTATTCTGTAACACCTACAATTCTACACTAGAATGCCCGAACCACTTGATGTTTGAATGTCAAACCCTCGGTCAAACCTTCTTACAAGAAGTAGCACTCATAAAGAAGATCTTTTGTAATCCAAAATTCAAGTCCAACAACGAAAGGTTCTGCTCTCAAGTCACTCCCAAGGGTTGCCGACAGGAGCGCCATCCATTTCTCGACGTGGGACAACATTGCATAGAAGAGTGTACCAGCACTAGCGTCACCCAATGACCCCTCACCATTGTGAAGGCAAGAAGGGATCGAGGCGGACTCCAGAAATCCCATGAAAAAAAATTCAGAAGAATGGCTTAAACAATGTACTGGCATGGACAGCGAGTCTCTTACTATCATACCACGCTGCAGAGATCATTGGGCTCAAATACATTCACTTGTGTAGGTACATTATATGAAAGAAGATTAAGATGCTGCTGAGCTCGTCAGCATTGAGAATTCACCACAGACATTTTCAACTGCATCATGATTGCATGTTAAGTAAGCCCAAGTAACACAGGAAAGTTGTGAAAAGTAACCCTCTAGAATATATCATTATGAGAAAGCAGTTATATAAAAAAAACGGTTACAAAACGACAAAAAAAAGAGACAAATAATGTATCCCCTACACAATTTGAAGAGGTAATTATCTGTTAGCCAGTTCACACTCGAGAATTTGGATCTATAAAATCAGACAATAACCGGTTTATTGCTGTTTGTATACGGAGACAATTAGCTTCGGCTTAGTGGAAAACTACATTGTAGCTATATTTTAATAAATATTTAGTTGATATTTTGTTTAGGTTAGGTTGCGTTACATTTTGCATGCAGCCCCGCTATGCTTAACCCCCAGCGCCCCCTAATGTACAAGTACACAGCCCAAATTATATATATTGCATCAATCTCCCACGCGTCTCAGTTGTTTCAACCCCGTACCTGTAGATCCAAATTATCGAGTGTGTACTGGCTTAAAGATAAGTAAGTACCTTTGAAGACTTGAGCTATATTCAACTTTCAAGCGTAATATATGTGACTGACCAATCACAGTGACGATTTAACTACTACTACTACTAACAACTCACCGCAGCAACAAGCCGCCTGAGGCCAACACAGCTACACAAGCTCCTCCTCCATCCCAATCTATTCAAAGCTTCCTTCTTTATACCCTCCCAGGAAGTTCCCATTTCCCTTAAATTTTTCTTCATGACATCCTCTCACCCCAACCGCGGACGACCTGCTTTCGATTTAGCCATTGGCCAAAAATGACAATCTTCGGCAAACTGTCATCCTTCATCCGCAGAACGTGCTCAAGCCATCTCAAACTTTCTCTCATTATAGCCTTAGAAAGCGGGATTGAACTGCATTTCTCGTACAGCCGTTTCGTTTGAAATACGGTTAGTCAGCCGGGTACTCAGAACAATCCGTAGGGAATTTCTCTGGAAAACATCTAGCAAATCTTCATCCGCTTTTCGTAGCGTCCAAACTTCAGAGCCATATTTGACCACTGTCATCACTGTAGCTTCCAATATTCTAATCTTGGTTTGCAGACTTATCTTCCTATTCTTCCAAACCTTTTTCAACTCTGAAAAATCACCCTGAGCCTTGGCTATTCTACTTTTGACATCTTCACTGCTCCCACCATCTTTACTAATAATACTACCAAGGTAAGTGAAACTGTCCACCTGATCAATCTTTTCGTTACCCAGTGTAACCTTTTCATCTCTACTTATTCCTAGCCTTAGCGACTTAGTCTTCTTAACATTAATTTTCCTAAATAGCAGCGTGATTTCCTGAAATAGAATTCTTTAGGGTTCCGAGTTGTTATTTGCCTATCATGAATAAATGTTATACAATACAATGAAGGAAGTTAATGCAATTAAACTGAAATTAGGCAATCAGACGTTAGGCAACATCGTCCATTGTAAATGCGGCCATGAAGTTCACATTCCGTTTCAGAAAACGTGACCAAAATAAAAAATATTATGGTTGTAACAAGCAGATTGCACAATGAATGGGATCTTCAAAGTACAGCGCAATTGAAGTCAAAGTCAGCGCATGCGTCAGAGATTAATCCCTGCTTTGTCAGCCGCTCAACTGATAAATAACTTGGAAAAAGACCGTTTTTTTTAAAGAAAAAGCATTAATTTTTACTCACAGTAATTTTCAATATATCATTATGAACTGAGGTCTCAAAAATTCTGGAGTCTGTCTCGTTTTTGACGTTAAATGAAGCTTAAAAGACTGAAGAAAACACTTGATTCCAGGAAAACTAATCTGGATTATTCTCCAAAATAAAGTTTAAACAACTGAATCTAAAACTTAAAATGATGTATTTCTGTCATTATTTATTTAGCACTATAACTGAAGGTTTATTGGAAAATACAGTCAGACAAACGAGGTTACCGGTAAGGCCGTATCCAGAAATGTTTGTCTGACTCGTAAAAACGTAACAAAATTGGACACAAACAAGTTTTTTATGCGTTTCTTTTAGGTTTTTTTTGTTACCCCCCCCCCCCAAAAAGAATAAAATCCCCTCCGAAAAAAATCCTGGGTTCGGCCTTGGTTACCGGTGTCTTGAAAAACCCTACATTGCAACAGATTCTCGGGTCACACGTAGTAATTGTGACCCAAGAATCTGTTCAAGAATCGGTTTCTACTACTGGCCATAAAATTGGGATTTTGAAGCCCTAGATATAATTTATCTAAAAAATTACACAGTCACACATCTACTGACATCGGGGACATGTGCATGTTGGAGGGGAGGGTGGCTTAGGGCTCCAGTTTCATGGAATCCTGGGTTTTCTCGAATTTGTGGGCACATTTTAAGACAATTTTAAGGCGAAAAAAAGTTGACTGAGAGCGATTCTGCCTAAGCGTTGGCACTGTTTCGGTTTTACTAAACCTGTTTCTCAGCCTGTTTTCTTAAGAGACTAATCAGAAACTCTTCTTCTTGTATATGAGCTGTGATTTTAGTCAAAACTGTGATTTTAGAAAGTCTGCACATTTTGTATAATGGCGGGGGTATCAAGTTATAAATTCAAATTTTGTGTGCTTTTTTTAGGGGGAGATGGGGAACAGTTTTCTCTGTACTCAAAAAATAATACACGCTTAGTTTTGTGTGACATCGTCCGACAGGCTTGTGTATTTTATTGTTTCAAGTTATTTAATTACTACAGATACGAAAACTTCTTAGATAGAGACACCCAGGTAACATTTACAATTTAATCATAGTTAAAAGCTGTAAACTAATTACAATTATCATCATAAATTAGTTAATTATAATTTGCTAATACATTTAATTATCAATTAGTAGATCTATGGATACGGACTTGGTTTACTAGATTCCCTAGCAGTATTTGAGCTAGGTTGCAGAAGTTCCTAGATAAATGATAATCAATGTGGAAGCCACGAAAAAAACTATAATGAAACCCTAAATAATTTGGAACTTAAGCATTAGCTGGTAACCACGCACGAAGTCAAATTTGGTTAATGCTAATGAAATAAACAAAATATAATAATTTAGAAACAAATTTGGGCTATATATTTGCACATTAGGGGGGGGGGGGTAAAGCATAGCATATATTAAATACGTAACTAAATTTAACTTAACCTAATCAAACCTAGATACCTTTTCCCCCCCTAAACCCCAAAAACAAATAGTTTAAATATTGTAAATGCAATGACAAACCACGGTTTGCTGTCCAATTCTCTATTGACAGATACCCGTTTGACTAGTTTCCTTTACCACAATATATCGCGTGGGTACCAGCTAATGCATAAGTACCCGTAATTTTTACAGAGCGTTTTTATCATAAAAGGTAGCTTTACTATTTTTCAATCCAAGAGCTTAAGTCAGATTTGAGTCTCAATTCAAACCTAAAGTCATAATCGGGATTTTTTGAGTTGTATTTTTTTTTTTAATAGATCAAAGATTTAGGACACGCAACAACAAAAAACCTGTGTTCATAAAGGCAGAAACAATTTTAATCTGTCTGCAACTTCTTTAATTTAAGTACCGTAATTTCCTGGTTCGAAAACCTATCAAGGTATCAAAATCGCGGTATTACATTTGTCAGTTGCGGCGTTGCGGCCCGTACTAATAAAGCAGCAAACCCGGACAGCTGCCACGTAGGTCTATTTATTTAAATGACATTTCAAATTATTTTATTACTAATGAATGGACAGATGTTTACCAGAAAAAAGTTAACTAATCATCAACTGTCTAGATTAGGGAATACAAACTCACACCAACGAATACTGACTATAATTTTTTTTTCAAGGCCACAATACTCTCTTTTTGACCGATAACAAGGTACATTGATGAACAAAATAATACGCATTTAGGTTTATGTCACTGCGCAAGTTTCTGGTACACAATCTTATTTTTTTGTGTTTTGAATTTTTTTGTACCGTATGTTATCTTTGTGATTTTATTGTACCGTATGGTTTTTCCCGCTTGTTATTTTTTTGCATTTTAGTTTATTTATCACTGAAACTTAAGATATTTCTTAGTATATATAATATACCACTCGGCTAGGGGGACACTACTGGAACCTTGCTGGCGCGCAGCAACTAACATTTTAAACTTTACTCGCCACTGAATAATTACTCAAAACAAGAGAGAGAAAAAAAAATATAAAGAATATTGAAGATTAAGAGATAAACTCTTAAATAACAACAAGAAAGGACAAAACAAATAACAAGAAAAATGAAATCCAAACTAGTAAAAGTATATTTTAACCACTTTCTTTCAATTCACACCGGAAAAAAAAATCCTCATTAAAAAAAAATGTTTTTTAGTCTGCTTTGAACCCTGGATAGATGTTCTGCCATCCATATGCTAACTGGAGACATATTCCACAGGCTAGGACCGTACTACGTCGTCGAAGAGCAATAATTAAGGACACCCTTTACGGTCAATCATTTTGATCAAAAGCTTCCGTCAGTCAATTGATTAAAGCATGGTTGACCGTCTAGGAACCTGTTTGACGCTTGAGTCAAGCGTTGATAGTGACTGATAGAAAGTTTGAATGACTTAATCAGTTCATAGACGGCCAATCATGGTTTAATCAATTGATTGACGGAAGCTTTTGATCAAAATGATTTACCGTCTAGGGTGTCTTTTATACACCCTGAAATTTTATTACACTGATTACGCCAATTTTAAGATATAGGACTACAATAGATATTTAATGACAGAAGTGGGGCACAATTGATTGAGCTCTACCTGAGAAAAATAATAGATTGGGCCAACATCGTTCTTCACTTAGGCAGCGTTATTGCGCTGCCTATGATAAGGGGACCATGGTTCAATCCCTGCTGACTCAGAGGCCAATGCAAGGACCTATGTAGTGTAGAAGCATAGTTAATCTACACACCAGACAACATGCAGGAACTTACTTTTGAGGTGACGAAGTTTGTCAAAGCAATGAAAAAGGGGAAAAATCCTTAAATAAATTATGCAATGAAATTATAAAAGTTTAGGGGAAATATGTAGGTCCGAGGTCAGCCTAATAGCAAATATAGACCTAAAATAAACCCTACTTTTGCATGATTATCATGAAATATCGCTCCATACAAATAAACTGATTTGGCCTGACGGGGTAAAAAAATTTCCAATTAAGTGCCGGGGATCTACAGCCCACATTGCTTATCACCGGTTGGGGCTGGCACTCTACCTGGTCCTATGCCCAACTTCCGAATACCCATTACGTGGTTTTATAAAACGCAGAAAAACATTCCAGCACTTGAAGTTTTAACGCTTGTTAGCGCCCATTAGTTTTGGCGGGAAAATACAGATTAGCAAAAATTATTCAGAAAGGCATGAACAGTGAACTTGATGAAAGATAAAAAAGAGTGCAGTCATTGATTTTTTGGTTTCTTCACTGAAAGGATATTCAAATATATTAAAAGCTTTAATAGGTATTTTAATAATAAATTACTGGTGGAATACTAGTAAATTAATTAAAAAATAGTTGGGGGCAAGATGTATTTTTGAAAATCTAGGGAGAGGAGCAAAATTTGTCTTTTGTTCCAACGAAAATACCACAGAAGACATTTTTACAATGACTCCCGCCCCCGAAAATGTTATTCTTCAAAATCTAGGGGACGGTTGTCCCCAGTTGATGCAACTAGAAACGATAGCGACGCTTTGAAGACAATCTATAACTCGAAGTCGAGGTCGCAAAATATCGCAAAAATATAACTCGAGTTGCAAAATATTTTTAACTGTATTTCTATCTTAACTGGCATAGTAAGGAGGGATCCGATTTCATCCATCTACCTTGAGAAGACTCCCGTCATTTTTGTATGTTTGATTGGGTGGAAGAAAATCAATGGAATATGTTGTTACAAGAGGCTCTTGTTTGTGGAGGTGCAAAACCATAGAATTTTTTTTTAGCTGTTTCTTTTGGGTGTTTAGCTGTTTCAGTGTGCAGTTATGCCTACGTCACTGTATTAAATGGATACCAAAAATTACGTGTTTTTTGCAGCTCAAGTCGTAAATAAATGAACTACTAGTTCCGATTGCGAGGGGAGGGGTAGGGAAGGCCTGTGCCCCCTTCAAAAGTTTTAAATTCTTTTCTTTGGGGGCTTTTCATTGAAAATTGCCTTTTTGGGTATTTTCACAGAAGAATTTTAAAATACGACCAATTTGCTTACCCCCCCACCAGATTTTGGAAAATGCACCACCTTAAATTTTTATGAATTGACGCCACTGAATAAAACAGAACATGGTAGACAGTATCCTAGAACGCTTTCTCTGAGCCTTTAAGTCATTAGAAGAGATGGCTGAAAAATTTTCAAAGGTAAATGTATTTTTGTGAATTCAGAAATAGAAGTTAATTTGCTTATTTATTTGTGATACGTCTTGGGCTCCTGGTCCAAAAACTGAGTCATCAAAGCAAATTAGTTCTGGTATTAGCATTATTCCTCTGTTTTAATTGTCGCCATTACCTTTCGCTGTTGCTAACACCATTATATGAAAAATAGAGTGTAATTCGAATATCTTTGTTTCCATGCGCAGCAAACTGTTTGAATCACAACTGTTTCTAACCGAGTTTTCTATGGGAATGAATTAGAACTTTCAAATTTCTTGGAAGTGAAATGGCAATTCTACGTTAGATTTGAAAGAGTTGTTGTCAGGTCGAAACCCTGCGCGCTTCGGCCTTTGTATGTCCTTTTGAAGAAAAAAAAACCAGACAGGCAAAAATTTTTCGGCATAGTCTTTGCTTTGAATTCCTGACACGTGTGTAACAACCCGGTTCTGGTATGCCAAACGAACAGGTAAACACCTAGTAACAGGAACTGGATAAGTTGTTTCCCACGCTTCAAAAATCCAAGGAAGTAAATGACCAAGCTAAGGTCAGAAGGCGGGACGAAGGAAGACGAAAATTTTCAGAAGGAAGGAAGCGAAAGCATCAAGAATATTTGACCTATGACACATTTATACAAAAATACACACACAAACACTGGAATAGCTGTGCCGTTCCCGCCAAGGTTTAAGGGAGCCATTTCATGCTCGGAACAGATAACTCTATTGACTAAAGCGGCGTTCACATGCGTGTCTAGCCAGAATCAGTGTCTAGAACACATGTCTAGCCAGAATTCAATGTCTAGGCAACGACCGTTCACAAGTAAAATTCGGCGCTTAGCTAGACATACTAGACAATGCGCTTAGCTAGACACAGAGTTCTAGGGGCTAGAACAAATGTCTAGGATTTTCGATTATAGCCAATCAGCGTGCTGCAAATTTCACTACTTTCATCTGTATTTACATTTAAAAATTGAAAGTTATTTTTGAAATAAAATATAGTAAAAATGTGTGCCACATGGAACAGAAAAAAATCCAAATATTGGGAAGAACTTATTGTCTATATAGAGTGCAATCCATGTTTATATATTAAAAGTGATTTCAATTTTTAAATGTAAATACAGATGAAAGTAGTGAAATTTGCAGCACGCTGATTGGCTATAATCGAAAATCCTAGACATTTGTTCTAGCCGCTAGAACTCTGTGTCTAGCTAAGCCTTTCTAGTATGTCTAGCTAAGCGCCAAATTTTACTTGTGAACGGTCGTTGCCTAGACATTGAATTCTGGCTAGACATGTGTTCTAGACACGGATTATAGCTAGACACGCATGTGAACGCCGCTTAATACCAAAGTTAAAGGTAAGCTTGGGTTCCAAATCACTGATAGCTATGAAAGCTTAAAAATTTGCAAACAAACAGGCTTTGCATGACACAAAAAATACCTTGAATGGTCTGCGTTACAAACAACTCCTGATTTTGTCAAAAGATTTCGGGGTTTCAGCCAAAGCTGTATCCACGGGGTGGCGCTGGTTAATTATTCGGAACACACTCAAGAATTTTGATCTGAAAGATCTGACAAAAATCGGTTTAGCGATGCGTATTCGGAGACAATTAACTTAGGCTCAGTGAAAAAATTACGTCGTAGATATATTTCAATTAAATATTTAATGTTGGTATTTTGGCTAGGTTAGATATTTAATATAATGGGTACTGTTCTATTAGCTGCAACCCACGCGAGAAGTGAAGTTTGGTTAATGCTATTGAAATATAACAAAATATGATGAAAATATAATAGTTTACAAACAAATTTCAGCTATATATTTGCACATTAGGGGGGGGGGTGGGGGTGGGGTAAAGCATAGCAAATATTGAATACGTAACCTAACCTAACCTAGGTACCTTTCCCCCCTAAACCCCAAAGTTTAAATATTATACAAACCACTGGTTGCGATCTCGGCATAGGATTTCACCGTTGAAAGAACCAATATGACTCGTTTCTTTAGCATCTTCCCTATACAGTATATCGCATGCGTTGCAGCTAATAGAACAGTACTATATAATGCGCTCTGGGAGGCCTCCTTTCCATAATTTTTTGTCGTAGTTCCCATAATTTTGTTTCTAAAGTATTATATTTTCATCTTATTTTGGTATATCAAACAGTTCGTGGTATAGAACTGTAAGTAAGGAGTGACCCGGCTCAATAGTAACCGAAACTCTAAAACACGGAATTTTGATACCAATAGATACATAAAAAGAATCATATTTTAATTCTGATTTCAAATATATAAGTTCCATCAAGTTTAATCCTACCCATCAAAAGTTACGCGCCTGAGAAAATTTGGCTGATTTTCGAAAAAAGGGAGAAAGACCCCCTAAAAGTTATAGAACCTTAATGAAAATCACACCATCATATTCAGCGTATCAGAGAGCCCTACTGTACATGTTTCAAGCTTCTGTCTACAAAAATGTGGAATTTTCCCTTTTTTGCCAGAAGAAAGATCACAAATGCGTGTTTATTTGTTTTTTGTTTTTTTTCTTTTTACCAGGGGTAATTATATTGACCCAGGACTCCTAGAATGTCGTAGGAGGGCTCATTGGAACGGAAATTAAATGTTCTAGTGCCCTTTTTAAGTGACCAAAAAAATCGGAGGGCAACTTGGCCCCCTCCCACCCTCATTTTTTTCCCGAAGTCGCCCAATCAAAATTTTGAGATAGCTATTTTGTTCAGCATAGTCGAAAATCTAAATATTATGTCTTTGAGGATGACTTAGTCCCCCAGAGTTCCCAAGGGAAGGGCTGCAAGTTATAAACTTTGCCCATTGTTTATATATAGTATTGGTTATTGGGAAGCATACAGGTGTTTTCAGGAGGAATTTTTTTCTAGTGGGGGGTCAGGGTTGGAGTAGGAGTTACGGGGGAGGATCTTTCCATGGAGGATATTTCCTTGGGGGAAGGAACATTTCCATGAAGGGGGCCCCAGGTTTCAAAGCATTATTTAAAAAACGATTATAAATTAAATTAAAAAAACAAGTTTTTTTCAACTGAAAATAAGGAGCAACATTAAAACTTAAAACGAACAGAAATTATTACGTATGTGAGAGGGTTCACCCTCTAATCAATACCTCGCTTTTTACGCTAAAATTTTTTTTAGTACTTTCAAAAGAGCTATAGATTCTAATTACAAGGCATGTGGAATTGTGGTGCCTTTGATTTGGACAAAATTCAAACTTCAGTTCTGATAGCACTGCATTAATTAGGGGGCGAACTCCTTAATATATATAGCAAAAGCATATGATTATGGAAATTTGTTACGTAAGTTAATTCGTAAGTTACGTCAGAACAAAATTTCGAGAAAGCCAATTAGTCAGAAAAGGAAAATTAATATGTGAATTTCGTTTTAAATATTCATGTAGGGGGAGCCAAAATCAAAGCTGCATTAATTCAAAAACGTTCAGAAATTAAATAAAGAAAACAAAATTTTTTAACTGAAAGTAAGGAGCGACATTAAAACTTAAAATGAACAGAAATTATTCCGTATATGAAAGGGGCTGCCCCCTCCTCAACGCCTCGTTCTTTACGCTAAATTTTGACTCTGTCTCACAACTTTATTTTTTAAAGCAATAAAAAACTTTAGCGTAAAGAGCGAGGCGTTGAGGAGGGGACATCCCCTTTCACATACGGAATAATTTCTGTTCGTTTTAAGTTTTAATGTCGCTCCTTACTTTCAGTTAAAAAAAATTGTTTTTTCAGTTTGAACCCACCCCCGAAATTTTTGCCCGACTCGTACAAAAGTAAAAAAAGATACACGTCGCACAGTTTTATCGTGTCTGGTAAGGTTTTTTTGGTACATCTCTCCCCCCCCCGCCCCAAAGGAAAAACATGGTTTCTATCCTAGCCTAAATATCAACACTACTCTTAAAAGCAATTAAGCAATCAAATTATTGTTCCTACAACTAATAACTCATTGCAGCACCAAGACGCTTGAGGTCAACACAGCTACGCACGCTCCTTTTCCATCCCAATCTATTAAAAACTTTTTACACCATCCTAAGAAGTTTCAACTGCCATTAAATCCTTCCTTACGACCTCCTCCCAATATATTTGGGGACAAACTGCTTTACTACTTAATATTTAGTATTAAGTAAGTATTATTAAGTAATCTCAATACTGCTTAATAATTATTACTAAAGAACTTGGAATTTTGTTGAAACCCTGGAATTTTTCGCTAGTGAAACTGGGATTTTCTGAAATTCTCAATACCACTCCTGATTGTACGTGGTTGTAAGTAGAATGACAATTTAATGGACAGTTTCAATAGTTGGTACAACGCGTAAAAGATATAGCTGTTCCAAAACAATCTGCCAGGGCCAAATGCATAATTTTTGCCTGGGGCGGGGGGCACAAAACAGAACTCAAAAAAATTTCTTTACTTATATTTTTTTTACTTTTGTACGACTCAGACAAACATTTCAGGGGGAGTGGGGGCGAGGGGAAGGGGAGTGGGGGCGAGGGGGAAGGGGAGTGGGGGCGGCCCCACGCGACTCCCGCCTGGATATAACCTTGCATACAGACCCCAGCCTTATATCAAGCTAATGGTTCCTTGCCCCGCTAAACTTTGTCAAAGGTCATGCTAAACTTAGGTCATGTCAAAGGTGTAACATTTATTTGTAAACTTTGTCAAAGGTGTAAACATTTATTTGCAAGACACCCAGGAAAAAACACTAATGAACATTTCAACTTTTCATTGATTTTTCAGACTAAACTACTTTACGATCCCAGAAATCTTATCGCAGGCCCAGGGGTACATGCACCTACGGTCAGGTCACTCTGTTTCAGGAGGGGGGGGGGGCAGGTAAAATGAAATTGAATCCTAAAATATGTCTCCCTATCCCCCCCGTCCGCTATTAGTTCGAAACAGGAATATAAGCAGGACTAGCAGTCGAGCTTTTAAAGGGGGAGGGGCGAAATTCACAAAAACAGCAAACAGAACAGTTGACAAAAAGAAGATGGGGAAAATGGCGAGTCCTTAGCACCCACGCAGATGTAGCTGGTTTGAAGCTTGAAAATAAAAGAGTATTCCTCGTAAAATTACCAGTGGGCTAAAGCTAATCAAAGTTTGCAGAAAATGAAATGACGGATCGTACAACAGTAACATTTCCAGTGTTTATGTCCCCTGTGCAAACTTGTGGTATGTTGGTTTTTGCAGTCCTATGGTTTAAATGTTTAAAAGGAAGATTAGTGGTGGTTCTGGCCTCTCTTGCACCCGGGGCTAATACTTGATTAGTGCCCCCCCCCTCCCGTGTCTCCTAAGAATTTTCAGGCCAATTTTAAACAAACTTTTCATTTATTTACAAAATTTGAATACAAAATATCCCAAAAACCATTAAAATTAATTGAATACGGTCGACTTACTTTTATTTTCAAGAAATAGTAGTGAAGATATAGGAAAAATGAAAATGACGGCAATTCTGTTATCAGTCGATAGCTGAGACTAAGCTTTATTCATCTACCGAAGTACATTTCGAGATTTGCTTTATATTTTTTTTTATTAAAATAGATTAATATATTTTTATCATAGGCAGCGCAATAGCGCTGCCTATGTAAAGAACGAAGTTGGCAAAATGTATTATTATTTTTTGTTTTGTTTAGACCAGGGCACTTCGTTTCGAAGAAGTTGTCGTAGAAACTTCGAAAAGGGGTCATTTGATTGAAAATTGAAATGGCTAGTGCCCTTTTTAATAGTCAAAAGTGATTGGAGGGCAACTAACCCCCTCCCACGCCCACTTTTTCCCCAAACACAATCGAAATTTTGAGATAGCCACTTTGTTCAACGTCGTTGAAAAGTCCGGACATTATGTCTTTCAGGATGACAATTCCCCCCCCACCGAGCCATAATGGAAACATTTAAGGTTTATATAGAAAGGGTGATCGTAGAAACTTCAAAAGGGCTCATTCGATTGGAAATTGAAAGGGCTAGTGCCGTTTTTAATAGTCGAAATTGATTGGAGGGCAACTAATCCCCCTCTCACGCCCACCACTTCCCCAACATATCCCATCAAAATTTTAAGATAGCCGTTTTGTTCAACGTAGTTAAAGGTTCTGACAACCCCCCTATAGCCCTCGAGGCTAAGGTTGTAAGTTTTGCCCTAGTGGCATATAATGTTTTTATAGAAAGTGTTGTAGTAAAAACTTCAAAAACGGTTCATTGGATTGGAAATCGAGAGGGCTATTAACCTTTTTAATAGTCGAAAGTGATCGAAGGGAGAATCATTCCCCACCCCCCAAGCCCATCATTTCGCTAAGCACTTCCAATCAAAATTTTGAGATAGCCATTCTGTTCAAGGTATTTTAAAGGTCCGGAAATTATGTCTTTGAGGATTACAAATTCCCTCAGCCCTAAGGACAAGGGTTGTAAGTGATTCCCTGGGGGAATAAGGTATTTATAGAAAACATGGTTATATAAACTTCGGAGGGGCCTCATTGGATTGGTAATCAGACACTCTAGTGCTCCTTTTAAGAGTCAAAGTCATCGGAGGGTAGCTACCCCCCCCGCCCCCCTCACACACACACACAACGTACTTTCCCGAAATGCATCCAATAGAAAATTTGAGATTGCCATTCTATTCAAAATAGTCTAAACATCATATAACAAGGCTTTTGGGGTTGAAACAAACCCTAAAGATTAGGGGCAAGGGTTGTAAGCTATGCCCAGGGGGTATTTAAGGTTTTTATGAGGGGGTTATCGTTTAAACTTTAGCAGATGCTCATTTGATTGAAAATTGGTAGTTGTAGTTCCTTTTAAAGGGTCAAAAGTGACGGAGTGTATTTAGCCCCCCTCCTCTCCTACAACCCATCCTGTCAACAAACGTATCTGATTGAAATTATTAGATAGCGATTTTTTTCAAAATAGTCCAACAAACATATAATAATGTATCTAGAGATGGCACATCGCCTTAGTGCCCTGGGGATAGAGTTGGAAGTTGTTTTATGAGGTCATATAAGGTTTTTATTGAATGGATGGTCGTATAAACATCATATGGGGCTTATTTGATTGGAAATTGGGAGTTATAGTGCCCTTTTTAAGAGCCAAAGTTATTTGAGAGCAAACACCCCCCCCCCCTCCACGCTCATCATTTGCCTTAACACCTCCAATCAAAACTTGGAGATAACAATTTTATTCATCGTAGTTGAAGGTTTTGGAAATTATGTCAGTGAGAAAGACAACCCCTCCCAGTACAGCTCTCAGGGAAAGGGTTGTAAGTTTATACCCTTGAGGCATTTAAGGTTCTTATAAAAAGGGTGGTCGTATATACTTTGGAGGGGAATCATTGGATTAATAATCATTAGTTCTAGTGTCCTTTTTAATAGTCGAAATGATCAGAGCGCAGAACCCCCCCCCACCCCCACACACAAACACGTCGTGCTTTCCTGAGATAAATCCAACATATATTTTGAGACAGTCCTTTTATTCAAAATAGTTCAAATATCCTATAACAAGGCTTTTGAGGTTGATTCAAACCACCAGAGCCTGAGGGTTGTAAGTTATGCCCCTGGGGCATTTAAGGTTCTTATGAAAGGATGGTTGTAGAAGGTTTAGAGGTGGCTCATTTGGTTGAAATTGGAAGTTCTAGTTCCCTTTAAAGAGTCAATAGTGAAGGAGGTCAAGTAGCACCCCCCCCAAACTACCCCTCTTTTCACCAAATGCATATGATTGAAATTGTGCGATGGCAGCTGTGTGTAAAATAGTCCAAAGAACACCTAAAAATGCTTCCCGGGTTGGCACAACCTCCCAGAGCCCTGGGGCACGGGTTTTAAGTCTAAGTGTTTTTAAACCCCCCCCCCCCCCGGTCCATCATACGCCGTAACAAATATCCAAACAAAGTTTTGAGACATCAATTTTTTCAGCATTATTGAAAGGTTCAGTAATTATGTGTAGCAATAGTTCTACTAGCATTAATACCAGTGTGCAAATAGCACCTTTCTTTTCAACATCCCCTTCGACGCACGATGAAACGTTTAACTTAATACCATCAACCGGTCATGAAGCATTGCTGATACGTCCTCTTGACAATATATATGGGCATAGTGTGTTTCGATACAGTTACAATATTGCCGAAAATTTTCGCCTCATTACTCTTAGGTTTATTAGTTGTAGTAGTAGCACCAGTGAATATAGTAATAGCAGTAGGAGTACATTTAATAGTAGTAGCCTTAGTTTTAGTAGCAGTAGTAGCAGTAATAGTAGCAGCACTTGCAGGAGTAGAAGCATCAGTATTATGATGCAAATATCGTCTTTTGGTTAGTTCAACATCCCCCACAACAAGCGTTGCAAGTTTTAATTTCACACACGAAACTGTTCCTAAGATATTGCTCATAGGCCCTTTTTGACAATCTGCATACGGATGGCAGGCTGTCATCCGTACAACAGAAATATTCTCTGAAAATTTCACCTTCATACTTCATAGGTTGTAGATTTTGAGCTAGCAAGAAGGCATTATGTGTATTCATTTAATGCTGCTTCAACGGCTACTGTAACTAACGACACTAATGGCATAAGTTGAAACTTAAACCTATATGCATGCAGGTATTAAAAGGCCATGTAAGCACTATAGGGCACATAAGGACACAGGCAGCGATGCTCTATCATAGCTAGTAGTATCATTGATATTTTAAAGGAGCTAATTTGATTGACTCGTACTTTAACTTGTACTTTACTGAAAAAAATCTTTTAAATGTTTTCACTTTTATAGCTTTAAGAAATCAAAAATTAATTAAGATTTTAAGAAATAAATATCAGCATATGTATATTAAACTGACAATGCACATTTTTTTAGTAAATTCATTTGAATCTTTCAGTAAAGTACAAACTATATTCTCGGTTTTAGAAAGCATAAGGGTTTTGAACACTACTCATTTTAATTTCTGCTCGTTTTGAGTTTGACTCTCTTATTTATTTTAATTTCTGTTGGTTGTGGGGTTTCGTTTATTTATTGATACTGATTTGTGGTAATTATGCTTGGTAGATTATTTGATTATATTTCTGTTCATTTTTGTTTAATGGAGTTTTTTACTTTTTTTGAAAAACTTATTTGTGGAAAAAGTTTTTTTTTAGTTAATTATATTACAAAATACATTGAAAATACTTCAGAAACAAGTCGTCACAGGAGGATTTTTCACGTTCTTTAAGCAAGTTTAGATTATTTTCTAAGAATTAATTAAAAAAACTTTCCTAAAAATACGTTTGTCAAAGAAAAGTAAAGGCCATTTTAAACTTAAGCTCAGCAGATACAAATACCTGTTAAAATTCAAACTCAAAACGACCAGAAATTACTATTACGACTGAAATTACTTAGGCTACAGGAGGATTTTTCACGTTCTTTAAGCGAGTTTAGATCATTTTCTAAGAATTAATTAAAAAAACTTTCCGAAAAATACGTTTTTCAAAGAAAAGTAAAGGCCATTTTAAACTTAAGCTCAGCAGATACAAATGCTTTTTAAAATTCAAACTCAAAACGACCAGAAATTACTATTAAAGAATAAATGAAACCCAAAATGAACAGAAATTAAATAAACAACCATAGCAAAAAACATACAACAAGTAATAATATAAACGAATAATCACCTTATTCTCTCACTGTAAAAGTCTATAACCTACTGCGTCGTTGGCGCTTTGCTGAAAACCAATTCTATGACAAATATTTTATTTTGTACTTAATATTGAAAATAAACACTAAAATTATAATAACATTTTGGACTGATGAGCTTTCTGCAATTAATATCATTATACATCAAATATTCAGTTTAATTTATTAAATCTTTTTAAAATTGTTCAAGACGAATATAGTTTCATTACAAACAAGTGTTTGGATACTGCTGCCTTCCTTAACTGTAAATAAAAACCAAGAGCCTACTGCATCATTGGCGCTTAACTGAAAACGGATTATATCACAACTGTCACCTTGATCTGTTCGTTCATAATTGAAAATAAAAATAAAATTACAGTAAAATAAGTTTTCGAGCGAGCTGATCTTTATGAGAGCTATGTCACCATGTATCACAAGGTTAAGCTGATGCTGTTTGTGCTTTCCAAGTCGGTTGAAGACTCATATAGTTTTCAGTAAAGAGCCAATGACGCAGTAGTTTTTACACTTTTACAGTGAGAGAAGGAGGTGATACCCAAACTCTAGTTTGTAGTGATTTTTGTTCGTTTCAAGCTGGATTTGCATATTCAGTTTAAGTATTGCTCGTTTTAAGATTTATTTATTAATTTACATTAATATCTATTGTATGTTTGTTTGGATTGATTGTTTATTTAATTTCTGTTCGTTTTAAGTTTCATTTCTACTTCAATACGAATATTTTCTTTGAAAAACTTATTTTTCGGAAAGTTTTTTTTAAATTGATTTTTGTTCATTTTTGATTGCAAAAAGTTTCAAGTTTTTTAAAAATTCCTTATTTCAAAATCAAACTTTTAAAAACAAATCAAATGTTCATCAAAGTATCAAAACTGGTATCAAAGTAACAATATCAAAGTGACAAAATGGGTTTGTGTCAACCTCGGAGTTTTTGTTATCTGATGTTTTAAAAAACTATTTAAAAAAAAGCTATCTCAAAATTTGTAGCGGATAGGTTTGGGGAAAAAAGCGCGAAGGGAGGGGGGCTAGTTGCCCTTAATTCTCTTGAATCTTAAAAAGTGAACTAGAACTTTCAATTTCTAATCAAATGAGCCCTCTGAAGTTTATACGAGCATCCCTTTCATAAGAACCGTACAAGCCCCTAGGGCATAACTTAGAACGCCTTTCTCTGGGTCCTGGGGGGTTGTATTGACACCGGAGTTTTTCTTATCAGACCTTTGAACTATTTTAAACAAAATGTCCAACTCAAAGTTTTCATCAGATGGGTTTGGAAAAAGAAGGCGTAGGGGGGGGGATAACTGCCCTTGGATCGCTTTTGACTATTAAAAAGTGAGCTCGAACTTTCAATTTCCAATCAGATGAGCTCTCTCTGAAGTTTATACGAGCATCCCTTTCATAAGAACTATATATGCCCCACGCCTGCCCCCGGGCCCTGGGGGGTTGTGACGTCACCTGAGTTTTTGTTATCTGACTTTTGAGCAATTTTTAACTTAATGGCTATCTAAAAAATTTTATTGGACACATTTGGGGATAAAATGGTGTGTGGGGGGGGGGCTAGGTGCCCTCCTATCTCTTTTGACTCTAAAAAACTGAGCTACAACTTTCAATTTCCAATCAAACGAGCCTTCTCTGAAGTTTTTACAAGCATCCCTTTAATAAGAACCATATATTCCCCCAGGGCATAATTTACAACGCCTGCCCTCGGGCCCTGGGGAGCTGTGTCGACTCCAGTTTTCGTTATATGGTCTTTGAACTATTTTTTTTTTTTAAAGGCTATCTCAAAGTTCTTATCGGAAGGGTTTGAAGAAAAAAGGGCGTGGAGGTGGGGGCTAGGTGCCCTCTATCTCTTTTGACTCTTGAATAGTGAACTAGAGCTTTCAATTTCCAATCAAATGAGCCCTCTTTGAAGTTAATACGACCATCCCTTCCAAGAACCACATATGCCCCCTAAGCATAACTTACAACATCTGTTCGCAGGCCCTGCTGGGTTGAGTCGACACCGGAGTTCTGTTATATTATCTCTGAACTATTTTTAACAAAATAGTTATTTCAAAATTTTGATCGGATACCTTTGGGAAAACAGGGTTTGGGGGGGGGGGGGAGCTGGTTACCCTCTGATATATTTTGACGCTTAAAAAGTGAACTATAACTTTCAATTTCCAGTCAAATGAGCCCTCTCTGAAGTTTATACGAGCATTTCTTCCATAAGAACCATATATGCCCCCAGGGCATAACTTATAACCCTTGCCCTGAGGGCTGTGGGGGGGTTGTTAGACTCAAAGACCTAAATTCCTAAATTTTCAACTACGTTGAACAAAATGACTATCTCAAAATTTTGATTGCATGTGTTTGGGGCAAAGGCGGGCGTTAAAGAGGGTCTAGTTGTCCTCCAAAAACTTTCGACTATTAAAAAGGGCACTAGCCCTTTCAATATCCAATCAAATGAGCCTTTTTTGAATTCTATACGACAACACCTTCTACAAAAACCTTATATGCCCCAGGGCATAACTTACAACCCTTGCCCTGAGAGTTGTGGGGGAGTGTCCTCCTCTAAACCATATTTTCTATCTGGAAATCAACTAAGCTGAAAAAAATGGCTATCTCAAAATTTTGATTGGATGTGTTTGGGGGAATGATGGGCGTGGGGACTAGTTTCCCACCAATCACTTTCGAATATTAAAAAGGGCACTAGATCTCTCGATTTCCAATCGAATGAGCCCCTTTTGAAGTTTCTACGAAAACCTCTTCCATATGAAGTGCCTCTGGGAAAAAAAAATAATAATAATAAAACATTGAAGCCGTATGGCCTTTACTATAGGCAACGCTAAAGCGTTGCCTCTGAAAACACTAAAGTTCTATCTTAATTTTGGCCCACTAGTGGATAGATCTGAAACTAGAAAATCCAAAGATATAAGCATTTTGCCTTTTTAGAGTAAGTCAAAGTTGTAGACTGGTCGCAAAATAAACTATTTTACAGAGAATATAAAACTTTAAAGCAACAATCGCAATGAGATTGTGCTAATACTGATATTCAGCTGGTGTTAATATGAAGAGCCAATTATAATTTTTCAGAGTTTTTCAGCCAATCAAAAAATTCCAAGAAAAATCTGGTTGCCATAAATTAATATTAGCTAATATTGGTTAAATCATATGGTGAACAGGCCCTAGGTGCAACAATCTTAGCAGTAAATAACAAGGAGAACATATACAATAGTGTCTGCCATGAACTATATCATTGATAAATTAACCATTTATGGGTTACTTGGGAATTAGCTCCAAACTTCAAGGGGCGATAGAACTTCTAAACCATTTGATTTTTTTGTTTTGTTTACCCCATAGCCTACCTTTGGCCAAACAGAATTAAGCTTATAATAGCAAAACCAAACAATCAGGGTTGCCATACAAAAGCTTAACAATCTAGAATCGGTTCTAACATCAGAGGTGAAATATCCAACGGGAGGGATATAAACCACCCTATCTCAGGGGCGGATCCAGGATTTTTTTAGGGGGGGGGGCGCAAAATAGGTTAATCCCATAAACTTGCGTTAGGAGCAACTTTAATTAACGCAAACTTGCGTTAATTAAGTAAATTACACTACTTTGGACTACGCTAGGGGGCGCGCGCACCCCCGCCCTCCCCCTGGATCCGCCACTGCCCTATCTTTCGTTTATCTATCAAAGACCATCTAATCAGTGGCGTTAATTCCTAATACTTGAAAGGGCGGGGCAAATTTGTCATTTTTTCAAATAAAATTCCATTTTCGACAGAAAATATATTTTTCGAAATCTTGGGGGGGGGGGTCTAGAACAAAAACAACGCACCCATTAGACATAGGCTATTCTACTTGTACTAATTGATTAACAGCCCAAGGGATTTCACACGAGGTCACTTCGTGTGAACCAGTGAGGTGATGAGCTACAACGTATCATTTTGAATCACAGTCCTTGCGTTTAAATCTCACGACGTAGGTGTCTCGCGGGTAGGTAGCTCTGTCAGGCACTTCCAAAAGAGAGTTAGTTTCGTTGTGAAATCGTCCACCTTCTACTAAGTTAGTAGCCCCCCCCCCCAAAAAAAAGGGACATGAGCAGGGTGATCCTGTCCCCCTCAAGATTCTACATTTTCCGGAATTTCAGGGTACTTCCTATTAAAATTATCAAACTAAATTTGTTTTTTATTGTTACCCCCTCCCCGAAAAAAGAACCTGCGTGTCTGCCCCCCCCCCCGTATAAAACGGAAATAATGTGCCCTTGGGGACAAACTTCAGCCAGTGATGCACATTCTCTGAGAAAGGAGTCTCAGGGGTATAAAATATTAAGCAACTTCTGCAGAGCGTTAGCCCCTTGCAATAGCATTTGGATAATATTAATGGGTTTGGAAATTATAAGATAACTTAAACCTAGATACATTTTATTAGTCACTTACACAGTTTTGGCACATATGGTTGAATTTGTTCACACCTCTTTAGCGTATTCCGGTTCCGACGGAAGTAGCATTCAATTTTATACACAACATAATTACGCATACCATAGCAATGCCACGTGTCTTGATTTGACGAACGATATGATTTATTGTCCAACATTCATAATCAAAATGAAGCACCTACTGGGACAAAGGGTAGCATTAAATTGCATTTTAAGAGACCATTAAAACGTATTGCTGCAATAATAGTAGTAAATTTAAACTCCAGAATTACACAATTAAAAGGTTATGAAAGAATAGCCTGTCTTCGCTGTTAATAATAAAAAAAAAATCTAAATGAAAAAAAGGATGAACTTAGAAAAACTTTATTCCTTTTAACCTTTTTACATGGTAGCATAGCTATATCAAATAATTATTTGAAAAAAACTACGTTTTCTAAAGAGTTAAAGAGGCTGAGTTACAAGGTCGAACCTTAAAACGTACAGGGATTAGGAGGCACAGTTGGGGGGCTACCACCCCCTAAACCCCCGCTTTCGCAGCCTTTAAATATAAAAAAAAATTTCTTTAAACTGAAAGTAAGGAGCGACATTAAAACTTAAAAAGAACAGAAATTATTCCGTATATGAAAGAGGCTGTGCCCTCCTCAACGCCTCGCTCTTTACGCTAAAGTTTGACTTTCTCACAACTCTTTTTTTAAACAATAAAAACTTTAGCGTAAAGAGCGAGGCGTTGAGGAGGGCACAGCCTCTTTCATATACGGAATAATTTCTGTTCTTTTTAAGTTTTAATGTCGCTCCTTACTTTCAGTTTAAAGAAATTTTTTTTTATATTTAAAGGCTGCGAAAGCGGGGGTTTGGGGGTGGTAGCCCCCAACTGTGCCTCCTAATCCCTGTACGTTTTAAGGTTCGACCTTGTAACTCAGCCTCTTTAACTCTTTAGAAAACGTAGTTTTTTTCAAATAATTTCTGCACGTTTTTGTACAGTTTATTACTTATTATTGCTTGACTAACTGTTAGCTGATCGTGTCAGGAGTTAAAGTTGGGGGGCTGCCGCCCCCAAACCCCCGCTCTTGAACCTTCTTGTGTTAAGGCTTTTAATTCCTGAATACTCAAATCACGTCGTACAGGGTGCCTCCTAATCCCTGTACATTTTAAGGTTCGAACTTGTGACTCAGCCTCTTTAACAGCCCCCCAACTGTGCCTCCTAATCCCTGTACGTTTTAAGGGTCGACCTTGTAACTCAGCCTCTTTAACTCTTTAGAAAACGTAATTTTTTTCAAATAATTTAAAAAAGAAACTGAGTTTCTTTTCAAAGTATAGAAAAAAGTTGCTCTGATGGTGAATCGAACCCGAGTTTTCCGCCTGAAAGTCTGAAGTCTCAGCCGCTGGACTATACAAACACAAGAGTAATTGTTGTTTAGCAAATAGAAGGTATTTTCGACGCAAGCAAATTCCCAAAAATCTTGATATGTGGTTTTTGGAAAACAGGGAAGGAGTGATCAGATTGAGCTGAAATTTCGACGATAAGCTCCCAGGCCCCAGGAAAGCTTATCCTCTAAATTTCAGCCCGATCAGACAACGTTAAAGGGGGGTTGTGGAGGGAAAAATTAACATGGGCTAATATAGGAAAACGAGGTTTTTCGTAAATGTAAATTCGGGGGATAATTTTTTCGGTCTGAAAATATCAAAAGGCCCTAACAGGTCGAATTCTGCTTCGAATGAGTCCTCATTCAACCGGATCCGGTGCCAACTGTGGCCTGTAGGCGTGGCTAAGAAAAAAAAAAGAGATGAATTTTAAGTGGCTATATTTGGTTTTTTGAAAACAGGGAAGGAGTGATCGGATTGAGCTGAAATTTCGAGGATAAGCTCCCGGGCCCTAGGAAAGCTTAACCTCTAAATTTCAGCCCAATCGGACAACGTCCAAACTTCCGGCCCAGTTTACCCCATGAAGATAAAGTCGGAGGAGAATGAAATTTTGCAAGTGTCTGAGTTTGAGCTTGGGCTATAAAATGCAATTACCGCCGTCTCTCTGCGACCTCTAGGACCTGAAATCGCTTAACATTGTGGTGGGTCGCCTCTTTATAGAGGCACAAGTGTGCCTCCTTGAACATAAAACTAAGTTTTAGGATAAGTTTCAACTTCAGCTTAAACACAGTTTTAACAAAAAACTATGTTTATCAACATTAAAAAAAAAAAAAACTTAAAAAAAAACTATACCAATAAACATCGAACTATAAAAATTCCCGTCGAGCTCTAACGCGAAATGCAGACCTCTGCTTCCGGAATGTTTTCTTTGAGAGGCGGGGATAAAAAATTCCTTTATTAGACAATTTGAGTAAAAACCGACAAGAAACTAGATAAAATTTAGGACTTCAGGCTGGCAAGTACGCAGGAAGGGGGGGGGGGCCCCGGGTCCAGGCCCCCCGAAATCTCACGATTTTTTTTTATTTTCCCATTATTTTCTGATACTTCTCACAGAATAAGGGATTTGAAGGATCCCCCCCTAAAAAAAAACAAATTCAGTTCTAGCCCCCCCGGGAAAAAAAACGGAAAATATCCCCCCCCACCGGGGAAAATAAGGCTTTCCAAATTTGAGAATTTTATTTGAGTTTTATTTTTTTAATTTCCGTTGGGGAGAGGAATTCTTGTACTTTTTTATTATGCGCAACTCAATCAAGTTTACGCTATGTAAAATCCGAGAACACATCGTTTTTTTTTGTTCATTTCTTCGTTTGTTTAGAAATAAATTTGGGCTATAGATTTGCATATTATGGGGGGGGGGTAAAGTACAGTGGGTCTGCCTGCAAAATGTGTTTGGTACAATTATTCTGTCCATTAGATAGATAAATAAATAAGTGTATTTTAAAGCCAAATATACGGCCATGAACACAGTAAAATAACATAAATGAAAGGCACAAATAACATAAACTTTGATCAGCGATCATCATAAAACACTACATTAACCTAATAATAGTAGGCTATTTAATACTTGGAAAAACGGCCATTGAAAAAAAAATATTTAACACTTGGAAAAAACATTTAAATGAAACATTACATTTACTTTATACTGGGATTTTTTTTTTCAGTTAACAAAATTTTCAGATACCTCCCTATTCTATGGCCACTAAAAAAACTTGAGTGAGTGGCGCATAATACACAAGTACCAAAATTCCTTCCCCTACGGAAATTAAAAAAATAAAACTCAAATAAAGTTCTCAAATTTGGAAAGCCTCATTTTCCACGGGGGGGGGGGGGGTATTTTCCGTAGGGGGGAGTATTTTCCGGGGGTAATCGTAGGGGGGAGGGGTAATCGCTGGGGGGTAAACATCGACAACCAACAAATTCATGCGTACGTGCCTGATTTCAGGGGGACCATGTCTTCTCTTGCGTTTATACCAGCTCTACCTGATTTTGTTTCGCAGGAGTTAAAAACATAAGAATCGTTAAAGCTCGTTACTTCTGGCGGTCTACTATCCACCTTATTTTCTTGGAAATTTTAACCATTCAAAACAGCTTAGATCAATAAATTATACGAAGACGAACTGTTAGAATCGCGCAACCAATTAGTCCATTTTGTTACATGCGAAATTTAGTCAAAGAAAAACCGAATCCACAAAATTCCACCTATCAAATCTAAACCTGAGCAAACCTGAGCGGGGAGGGGCGCACGCCCTCCCCCCAATTTTTGGGGGATTCAGTAAAATTTTCGCCTGAGGCGAAAATTTCGGTAGAAATTTTACAAAATCGTCTGAAATTTAGCAAAATTCTTGATTTCTGCAGAAAATTCGGCATAAATCAGGTAGCGATTCGGTAAAATTTACGAAGATCGCCCCCAATGAAATGAGTCTCGGGACGCCCCTGCTTCTAGATACATGGTGACAATTTTACTCTAAAAGGTTTAGTGGCCCGAAAATATGATCGTTTTATTTATTTGTGGCAGCCTATTTATTATATTTCTTTGTACCAGTTTTGTAAATGGATTTACCAGCTGTGAAATACACAATATATATAATATATATATATATATATATATATATATATATATATATATATATATATATATATATATATATATATATATATATATATATATATATATATATATATATATATATATATATATATATATATATATATATATATATATTGAACTCGTGCAGAATTTAAGCCGACAAAACTCAAAGCACGCAATAGTTAACAGCGAGGGTCAAGGAGACAACTTGTCTTGAAACTTTGATGAAGGAAGCATCGACTGGACGGAAGGAATATGGACGGACAAAAGTTTTGCAAGGGTATTTTTTTGGGTGTTTGAATGAAGATGACAATGTCGATGGTACATGTGGGTCTAATAATTACGGCGCCATAAATCGGTCGTAATGATGTCGAAGATAGCGATTACATCGTCAATAACAGCAACATCGAAGACGAGGACAATGATGTGTCATTAAGGTCGAAATCCTAATTATTATACCATCTTTTATACCATCGGTGTCATCTTAAACATTGCTGGCATCGCCACCAGCATTATTGTTGCCAACATCATTATCATTTTAACCTCTTCAAAGTACAACCAACATCTTCGCCTTTCTATCGGTAATTACTTGATCTACCTGCCATGACGAGTTGTCCCCCTACACCTTTGACGCAGAAACTTCAAAGAGGGCACATTCGATTGGAAATTCAAAGGGCACTGCCATTTTTAATAGTCGAAAGTGATTTGAGGGAACTAACCCCTCTCTTACGCCCACCTTTTCCTCAAACACATCCGATCAAAATTTAGAGATAGCCATTTTATTCAACGTAATTGAAAGTTCTGGAAATCGCAAATAACCAAAAGAAATGACACCCTGAATTTTGCACCATAGGATATGAATGGTACTAATGTCCATAAAAATAGGTTTTTGAGGATGACAATCCCCCACAGCCCTCAGAGCCAGGGTTGTAAGTTATGCCCTGGGGGCTTATAAGGTTTTTACAGAAAGCATTGTCGTATAAACTTCAAAAAGGACTCATTCGATTGGAAACTGAAATGGCTAGTGCCCTTTTTAATAGTCGAAAGTTATTGGAAGGCAACTAACACCCCTTCCACACCCACCATTTCCCCAAACACTTCTAATCAAAATTCGAAAGTGATTGACGGAATACTTGACATTTTTATAGTAAAGAGCGATGTGGATACAATGTATTTTTTTTTTTTTTTTTTTTTATACCAGGGCACTTCGTCTCAAAGGAGTTCTCATAGGAACTTCGGAAAAGGCTCATTCGATTGAAAATAGAAAGGGCTAATGCCCTTTTTAATAGTCGAAAGTGATTGGAGGGCAACTAGTCCCCCTCCCACGCCCACCCTCCCATTTGCCCATTATGTTTAAAAACTAAATGTTACCTTAAGATTAAATCAAAATGCACTGTGTTAATGCTATAAATTACCCATAAGGCATCTCTGCAGTATCCCAAGAACGACTGAGGGCATTATGTTCAAACTTTCGGGACTACTTCTGCTCTTAAAATTTACCCAAATCAAAATAGCGTAAGTGTATCCAAGCTATCAAAGAAAGTAAGCAAATTTTTTTGCGAATGGTATCAAATTTTCCATTTCAGGTCAACTAGAGGAGGTATGAAACTAAATTAAACACTACTATCTGTGTCCAGATTTTAAAAGGGTGTACGTTGTTAAAAATTGCTGAAAATTTTTCAACAGCATACAAATAGCAGGCCAAACTATAAAGTCTTAAAAAAAAAAATATTTAAAGTATTATTTTGTTTTTCCCTGAAAAGACTATGTCAATATAAAACGAACAGAAATTAATTAAAAATACTTTTTCCACAAAATAAGTTTTTCAAAGAAAAGTAAAGAACTCCATTAAACCAAAAATGAGCAAAAATAAAATCAAATAATCTATCAAGCATAAAACTACCACAAATCAGCATCGATAAATAAATGAAACCCAAAACGAACAGAAGTTACAATAAATAATCGAGTCAAACTCAAAATGACCAGAAAAAAATGTAGACGAAGGGTTTACCTCAAGCAGAGTTTTTGTAATGATCTTAAATAAAGGGTTTACAGTTTTAAAACCAATTTGCGATTCGGAGAAACATTATTTAGATTTTTGGGAGAAACAGTTTTCTGTCTTTGTATTTATACGACTAATTTACGAGTCAAAGAAATGTTTCAAGGGGGTTCAAAAGGTGTATTCCCCTTGCTTGATACGGCCCAGATCATGAGGAAAATCCTAAGTAGTGGTAGACCTGCTACTTAAAACACTAACAACTTACAGGTTCGTAACCAATGATGCATTGGAATATTCCAGTGAACCACTACTTCAACAAGAGACCTGGGAAGCTCAATGTTCCACGGACGAGTAATTACAATCGGTTCAGCTGAAACAGAGTCGTCTACATGTTTTTTGTCATCTTTTTTAGCTCCTTTTACCTTTGACTGAAGTATATTACAGGTGAGTGAACTAGCCTCGGCCATCTTTGAAACAAAATAATGGCTGCTTCTGAAGGACAAAGCATCTCGGTAAGCGACAAACCACCTAAAATAGCAAAATAAAGATGTCACGGCTATCGCATAACATATTATAAAAAAAACAAAAAACAGATACCATTTGACTTTTTACGTAACAATGAATTAGATATTGAAGAAATAAAAACAATAATTGAGTGAATTAGGACTGTCGTTGACAAACTTATAGGGAGGTTATGTACACCTGAGGTCAGCTGAATGGCTATTTTCGTTTATTACATTGTTTAAAGCACCATTAGAAGACCTCCTAAATTAACGAACTATCAAAGCATTGACGTTTCACTATTATCAATTTTTCGTTCTTTATTACAGAGCACCATGTTGATAAAATTAGGAGAATTTATCGTGAATTCATGCACATGCACACCTCTTATGCAGTGCAATTTTACTGGAAATCACTCTTTTCAATCTACACCTTCCTTTCATTTTAATATTGAAGAGGAGACAATCACATGGGGGCAATTAAATTTGATTGCCACCTGGGGGCAATTAAATTTGATGGGGCGTGGCTCCTCCGCCACACGGGTGGATCGAGGAAAGGGCAGAGGAGCACGTTCTCCCTAAAATGTCCAAACTTGCGCTAATTACAGGGGCGGAAGGGCAACGAACGGGAGATCTCAAGTTTCGTTGGTACTCACCGAACTTAAATTTAGTATCCACACTATAAAAGGGGATGGACGGAAAGCAAAGAAACAGAAGGGGTTCTTGTAAAAATCTGAATGAACAGTATTTCGTTCTTTTTACTGCCTTAAAATTTCACCCAGTTAAACCAGTCAGGTGGAATTTAACTTTTTATTGTTTTCACTGGCTCCTGTCCAGTTAAAGGGATTGGTTTTTGCATAGGAAAACCAACCCGGTTTTAAAGAGGCGGGGTTATTTGGGTTCTCTTTCTGAAATACACTTAACAAATAATGGGACTGGCATACGAAAGTACGCCAGAGACGTAAACAAATGAAATTGAACACACTTTTAGCCACGGAACTAACGGAAATTAATCGTTCTTTTTCTCTTTGTGCTTACCCTCGTACAACACGGCTTCGCAGCACCTCTGTCATGCTACTTACGACTATACAAAGTTTACTCCATAATCTCCCTTTGGTACAAAAACAGAGAAGCCTTATCATACGCATCCAAGTAATCCCTAACTTACTAGAAGCCTAATTTTCGAGACTTTCTAAGTGAAATTGAAAAGTAAATCCCCTTAAATACACCTATAACTATATGTATTTCTGCCATACGATTGAAGACTGAATAACGAGTTAATTTATATTTTCACTTTTGTTAACGAGTTAAGGAACAACTGAAAGTTTTTTTTAACAGTTATAGCGATAAATGTAATAATGCAACTGAACAAAAATGGAAAAAAAAAATCCTGAAAACAAAAAATGACTAAACAAAAGCTTAAAGGTTGTTAGCATTTCAGCGAATTACATCACATTTTTTTTGTTAAAAAAAACATTTTTAAACCTTTGCTCCTCCCCCTAAAAATTATTCCAGCGCCTTTGATTGATAGCAACGGTAGTCCACGACTAGCATATGATCGTCAGCTGCAAAAGAGATGGACACCTTCAGTGATATTGAATAGCAAGGGATCAAGCCATGATAAAACATACCCTAATGGCAAGGGTTACCGATAGCCATGCCAGAAAAAAATATAATATGTCCTCAAAAAATAAAAGTACATAAAACTATGCTTAGTTACCGTCATCTGCTATTTATTTCCTTTTTTCTCCATTTATTTCGTGCATTTTCTCCTTTCACCCCTTCTGAGTCGAAAACCCTGGTTTGGGAATGCTTAAGCACACCCTAGACGGTCAATCATTTTGATCAAAAGCTTCCGTAAATCAATTGATTAAAGCAGAATTGACCGTCTAGGAACCTGTTTGACGCTTGAGTCAAGCGTTGACGGTGATTGATGGAAAGTTTTAATGACTCAATCGGTTCCTAGACGGTCAATCATGCTTTAATCAAGGAAACTTTTGATCAAAATGATTAACCGCCTAGGGTGTCCTTTAGGATAAGCCCTAGCCTAAACATATCTTTCGGTAGTGCAGTATTGTCATGTCTATACAATCCTGCTAAAATTTTTAGGAGTTTCCATTTGGAAATGTTTCGGTCATTTTATTCGCCCTTTCCAAGTCCTCACACCTCAAAGCGTTCTTTTACAACAGCTAATACATTTTTACAAACCTTTCTTATAAAAAATTGAATTATTTCTCTCTTGTGAGGCATCATGCCATGAAGGTTATACTAAAAACAAAAAAATAGAAAAAAAGCTTAAGACATTTTGTGTCATTGCTGAAGCTTAATTGATGTCCATTGATACAGTCCTCGCAATTAAATCTAAACACAAAAATTATTTAACAACAAAGTTAAATTAAGCTAAAACCATGACGAGAAACCGTTATCGAATAAATTACGTCTTTTTTATCAGATACAAATTATAGAAAATTCAAAATCTTGCATAAAGTGCTATGTTTAAATTATAATTTTGGAATCACCACAGGAAAATTTTCCGTCAAACCAACGGAATTCCAATTTCGATTATTTTTCTTTTATTTTAAGCAAATAAATAAAAAAAGCGGTAGGTCTACTGGTGTTTTATGTGGGCCCACCGCTATAGACTGTATCAAGGAAACCAGTCACGAAACCCGTCAAACGGGCTATTTAATTTGCAAGAGACCGCTATAGATAAATGATTGCAAAGTCATGGTTTTCCAATGAGTTACAATATTTAAACGATTGTTTTTTAGCGTTTAGGGGGGAAAAGGGTACCTAGGTTAGGTTACGTATTTAATATATGCTATGCTTTATCCAAAACCCACATACTCCCTAATGTGCAAATATATAGCTCAAATTTGTTTCTAAGCTATTATATATTCATCCTATTTATTTTATTTCATTAGCATTAACCAAACTTGACTTCTTCGCGGTGCCCGCATACTGCATCGGTACCAAAAAAGCCAATGTATTCCTTTTATATATCTTACAGGTTTTTGAAAAACCCGAACGATTTCATTAGCCTTCTAGGAGTTCTGAAGAGCTTTTTACTAATGTGGGTTGTATACAAATATGTGCGTAGCTAGAGAGGAGGAAGGTTCTGGGCCCCACAAATATAATTTTTCTATAAAATTCAATAATTCCAGAAAAATCAGCCCATTTTTCAGAAGAATACCCCCCCACCCCCGATCAATAAATTCCCCTGTATTTTTCTTGTTTTACCTAACTTCTACTAGACAATTAAACTCAGTTTCGTACAAAAACCTTCTTAAAGGAGGGCCTAGACGGTCAATCATTTTCATGAAATATTTACGTCAATAGATTGAGGTGTGCTTCAATCAACCTTCAATCGACCCTTCAATCAACCCTTCAACCTCGAATAAAGCTCACGCAGCATACGGCTTTTGATCAAAAGGATAGTCATTCAAACTTTCTATCAATAAACGTCAATGCTTAAATCACGGGTCAAATAGGCTACTAGATGGCCAATCAGGCTTGTCAATCGACAGATGGAAGATTCTGATCGAAATGATCGACCGTCTAGAGCCTCCTTAAAAGTTGATGACTGACTGCGAGAACAATTCTTTTTTAAATAAAATTCATTAAACTTGCCGTGACAAAACATTTTATTTTACATCATATAAACCGTTTGCGTATATTACTATATAATAAGTACGCAAGTGTATAATAAGTACGCAAGTGTATACACAGTATACACAACATTATAATATACCCAATAAAAATATAAACGCGCTGCAAGAGCTATGTTATGTAACATTTCTTACACTTTTGATAAACGGTTTATATGATGTAAAATAAAATGTTTTGTCACGGCAAGTTTAATGAATTTTATTTAAAAAAGAATTGTTCTCGCAGTCAGTCATCAACTTTTAAGGAGGCCCTAGACGGTCAATCATTTTGATCAAAAGCTTCCTTCAATCGATTGACTCAAGCATGATTGACCGTCTAGGAACCTGTTTGACGCTTGAGTCAAGCGTTGACGGTGATTTATAGAAAGTTTGAATGACTATCATTTTGATCAAAAGCCGTGTGTTCCATTACCTTTATTCGAGATTGAAGGGTTGGTTGAAGGGTCGATTGAAGGTTGACTGAAGCACTCCTCAATCGATTGACGTAAACTTTTGTTCAAATTGATTGACCGTCTAGGGCCTCCTTTAAGAAGGTTTTTGTACGAAACTGATTTTAATTGTCTAGTAGAAGATAGGTAAAACAAGAAAAATACCGGGGACTTTATTGATCGGGGGTGGGGGGGTATTCTTCTGAAAAATGGGCTGATTTTTCTGGAATTATTGAATTTTATAGAAAAATTATATTTGTGGGGCCCAGAACCTTCCTCCTCTCTAGCTACGCACATATTTGTATACAACCCACATTAGTAAAAAGCTCTTCAGAACTCCTAGAAGGCTAATGAAATCGTTCGGGTTTTTCAAAAACCTGTAAGATATATAAAAGGAATACATTGGCTTTTTTGGTACCGATGCAGTATGCGGGCACCGCGAAGAAGTCAAGTTTGGTTAATGCTAATGAAATAAAATAAATAGGATGAATATATAATAGCTTAGAAACAAATTTGAGCTATATATTTGCACATAAGGGGGGTATGTGGGTTTTGGATAAAGCATAGCATATATTAAATACGTAACCTAACCTAGGTACCCTTTTCCCCCCTAAACGCTAAAAAACAATCGTTTAAATATTGTAACTCATTGGAAAACCATGACTTTGCAATCATTTATCTATAGCGGTCTCTTGCAAATTAAATAGCCCGTTTGACGGGTTTCGTGACTGGTTTCCTTGATACAGTCTATAGCGGTGGGCCCACATAAAACACCAGTAGACCTACCGCTTTTTTTATTTATTTGCTTAAAATAAAAGAAAAATAATCGAAATTGGAATTCCGTTGGTTTGACGGAAAATTTTCCTGTGGTGATTCCAAAATTATAATTTAAACATAGCACTTTATCCAAGATTTTGAATTTTCTATAATTTGTATCTGATAAAAAAGACGTAATTTATTCGATAACGGTTTCTCGTCATGGTTTTAGCTTAATTTAACTTTGTTGTTAAATAATTTTTGTGTTTAGATTTAATTGCGAGGACTGTATCAATGGACATCAATTAAGCTTCAGCAATGACACAAAATGTCTTAAGCTTTTTTTCTATTTTTTTGTTTTTAGTATAACCTTCATGGCATGATGCCTCACAAGAGAGAAATAATTCAATTTTTTATAAGAAAGGTTTGTAAAAATGTATTAGCTGTTGTAAAAGAACGCTTTGAGGTGTGAGGACTTGGAAAGGGCGAATAAAATGACCGAAACATTTCCAAATGGAAACTCCTAAAAATTTTAGCAAGATTGTATAGACATGACAATACTGCACTACCGAAAGATATGTTTAGGCTAGGGCTTAACCGCTTATTAACTCAGATTTTACGGAAATAGTTTTATTTTTCGATCCAAAATGGACTTAAGTTTCACATTTGGATCAGAGAATTGTATTTTCCATAATTTTCTTACAAAAAAAACTAGAGTTTACGGTCAAAAACCTTTAATAGGTCAGATTTTACAGAAATAGTTTATTTTTCGATCCATAACTAGAATTAAGTTTTACCTTTAAACCAATGATTTGGATATTCTAAAATTTCGTTACAAAAACTAGTGTTTACATTCAAAAACCATTATCAGCACATATTTTAATGATACATTTCTATTTTTTTATCCATAAATGATCCTGAGATTCACATTTGTACTAACAACAAGTTTTTCTCATAGTTTTCTTACAAAAAACTATATTTTACGGTCGAAAAACTTTATTAGCTCAGATTTTACAGAAATAGTTTATTTTTCGTTCCATAATTGGACTTAAGTTTCACCTATGAGCCAACGAATTGTATTTTCCATAATTTTCTTACAAAAAACTAGTTTACGGTCAAAAACACTTATTAGCTCATATTTTAAGGAAATACTTTTATTTTTCGATCCAAATTGGACTTAAGTTTCACATTTGAAGCAGAACATTGTATTTTCCATAGTTTTCTTACACAAAAATATTGCTTACGGTCAAAAAACCTTATTAGCTCAGATTTTAGAGAAATAGTTTATTTTTTGATCCATACTTTGACTTAAGTTTCACCTATGAGCCAACGAATTGTATTTCCCATAATTTTCTTACAAAAACTAGAGTTTACGGTCAAAAACCCTTATTAGCTCAGATTTTACGAAAATAGTTGTATTTTTCGATCCAAAATGGACTTGAGTTTCACATTTGAATCAGGGAATTGTATTTTCCATAATTTTCTTACAAAAAACTAGAGTTTACGGTCATAAACCCTTATTAGCTCAGATTTTAGGCTAGGAATTCGCCCCCCACTATCACACTATAACTACGTTCAGACACCCTTCTGCCATCGTTCCATTCCCCCCCCCCCCCAAAAAAAAAACACTTTTTAGACATTTCTCGTTAAAAAATTTATTTCAACTCATTCATTCGGGTTTTTCGCAAGCAATTCGAGCCACAGTAGAGCACTATAGCTACTCTAAGACACCCCTCTGTTATCGACCCACCCCCCCCCCCCAAAAAAAAAAAATTTCTGAGATTTCTAGTTTAAAATTTTATTTCAAGTCATCCACTCGGTTTTTTCGCAAGCAATTCGGCCCACAGTACAGCACTATAAGTACTCTAAGACACCCCACTGCCATCACCCCAGCACTTGTGTATTATACAGAACACATCGAAGAAGTAAAGCTATCCGTTATTAAAATTCTTTTCTTGCCATCTACATCTCTCTTAGTATCAACTTTTTAGTATACTATAACGTTACACTCTATTTTAAATTGACAATAATGTTCAAACGCTACTTGTGTATTTTACAGAATACATCAAAGAAGTAAAGCTAGGTCAACTCATAAGGCCATTTTATCATCGTTAACCATTTCCATAGATTGATATTGTTCCAAATTTACAATAAATAAGCTATGAGTTAACAACCCCGAGGGAATAACCTTAACTGATAATCACCAATTCGCAAATGCTATACCCTTTTTTCTCCACCTTCATACGATCCAATTCACAAATGCTATCTAGCTCTGTTTTTTTTCCTATTATTCAATTAATATCGTTCGTATAGTCCATTTCGCAAATGCTAAACCTTTTTTGTCTCCACCTTTATACGATCCAATTCGCAAATGCTATCTAGCTCTGTTTTTTCCCTGTTATTCAATGAATATCGTTCGTATCGTCCAATTCGCAAATGCTAAACCTTTTTATATACAACTTCATATGATGCAAATCACAAATGCTAGCTAGCTCTGTTTTTTCCATAATATTAAATTAATATCCTTCGTATAGTTCAATTCGCAAATGCTATACCCTTTTTTTTCTCAACCTTCATGCGATCCAATTCGCAAATGCTCTCTAGCTCTTTTTTTCCCTATTATTCAATTAATATCCTTCGTATAGTCCAATTCGCAAATGCTAAACCCCTTTTTTCTCCACCTTCATACAATCCAATTCACAAATGCTATCTGCCGACACATTGCTAACAAACTAATCTTGACTAAAGGCAATTGTCCAAAAAATCAGAAAGCACTCTTGATAGCACATACTTCAAAGAAATGGAACAGTGGATAATGCATGGGTGATAGACAGCTTTTCCTACAAAATCATTCCTAAATACGCAATTTGACAATTTCTAGTTTTCGATAAAAAAAAATCAATTATACTCTCAAAACGTGTTTGACCACTTTATAGGTTTGCTCGCTTTTTACAATGTGCACGTGAAACTGTACTGCATATTCTTATAGATGCTAGAGATAGACAAATTACGCAATCACTGCTCAAATATATAGATGCATTACTACTGATATGATGTGGGGCACCAGCCGTATAAACCTCCATTTTTTTTGCTGATAAACTGTAGGCCTACACATAAATAATTTTAAATTGATTGGTAGTGTTTAGCTTTTTTGATTATCTGCTTAAGAATTAAAAAATTAGATTGTAATTAAAATTTTGGATAAAATTTGAATATTTAGTCAAAATTGCCGATGAACATAATGGACAGAAAAGGGATATAATTATTAATATGGATTGAAATTCTACGTGACTTTAGATCTTGTATACGGCTGAAACCATCGCGACCTCTACAGTAGAGTTCTCTCAGGGTAAAATACTATGCGTTTAAATGCATGGAAATATTATATACAAATAGGAAAAGAGAAATATTACCATTTAAAATTACTGAAAACAAAACTTCGAGTAGTACTTGCCAGCACCAACCCCCACCAAGAAATTAACTGACGAGTTTACTGATTTTCCACGTCTGTTCCGATAGGCAGCTAAATGCAATATTTTATGTTACAGATAAAAAGATGGTTGCAAGAGGAGGAGTACTATTACCCCCCCCCCCCTAGCAGTAATAATAAAATCGTACACCAAAAGTACTCCCAGGAATCACTAGGGATTAGATATCCATTGAGAGTTAGGATATTTAGGTGGTATAATCAATCAATTCTTTGAGTCACTCCCCCCACCTACAAAATAACTCACCACTTCTCTTTCATAATAGTTAACGCGTTCTTATGCATCAACTATCGATGCGTAAAATTATAAAATTTTTGGCTACTGAGTATAAAGTTACGAAATATGAGGCAACACAGTTTAGTTATTAAATGAAAAAAAAATCTACTGAAAGTAAAGAGCAAAGTTAAAGCTGAAAACGAACAGAAATTATTCCTTATAAGAAGAGGGCTGTCCCCTCCTCAATATCCCTCTCTTCACGCTAGTTTCTTAAGAACTTAAAAAAAGGCTCTGATTCTAGTTGCACAGCCTTTCTGTTGCTGGAATCGTTCTTAAAATGCAAAAGGTCAAACTTTAGCGTAAAGAGTGGGGTATTGAGGAGGGGGAAGTCCGCCTTCATATATGAAATAATTTGTATTAATTTTAAGTTTTAATTTTGCTCCTTACTTTCAGTAGAAAAAACTCGTTTTTTAATCTAATTTCTAATCGTTTTTCAAATAATCCAAGGAAATCCTTCACCCTCCATAGAAAATTCCCCACACGAAAATTCCCTCCATAGAAAGTTCCTCCCACGTTCTTCCCCAGGACAATTCCACCCTCGCAGCCAATTCCCTCCAGAAAATTTCATGCTTATGATTCCGCCTGAAAAATACTTCTTAGCATAGTTTAATTTCAAGAAAGATTTGTTTTTGTTTAATTTCTGAACTTCTTGCATGTCATGGTGGAATCCCCCTGTGTGGAAAATATTTCCGGAAATCTCCTCAAAATGGAAAGTTTCTCCTGCGGAAATTTTCCCCATGGAGAATTTCTCCTGGTGATAATTCCCCATGAAGAATTTTTCCATGGGACATCCCCCCCCCACGTAAAAATTCTCCATATAATTCCAACTTCGCTGAAAATTCCCCCGGAGCATCGCCACATGTAAAATGGGGTCGCCAACGAGAAAGAAATGCAAATTAAACGAATTTCAGGTATGAATTCTGGCAAATTCCCTCCGTGTAGAATTTTCCCTCAAAAGTTCGCCCCCCCCCAGAAGCTTCCATCCCAACGGGAAATTCTGCTCGTAGAAAAACCATCCCTAGAAAATTCTCCCCCCCCCCGGAAAAGTGCTGCTATACTTCCCAATATAAAAAACTATATTTAAACGATGGTCAATTTAATAACTGAAGGCCCTTCCCCAGGGGGCTATGGGGGACCATGTTACCCCCAAAAACATAATTAGTGGACCTTTTATCTATTTGAAGAAAATGGCTATCTCCAAATTTTGATTTGATGAGTTTCGTCAACGATGAATAAGCGGTTTACATAAATTCGTGTGTGTATAATCTACCCATTAAATTCAATCCTTAAACAACGTGGTGTTCCCCCCTTCCCGGCTGCTGGAGTGGTTGAAGACGTTAAAACCATTCCAACGGAGATTCCTTTCGTGGAGCCAAGTGTCATTTTAAAGAAATGGAGGGTAGCCTATCCGGCTGATGGAATCAGTAAGATATTGAAAAATCGTCTTAACAGCAAATCAGGCCTTAAAAAAATGGTAATATTTGTGACATTGTAGGGGAAGTGCACCTGCCTGCACAGCAAAAGTCCTGTATCCTTTGCATGGGTTTTTATTTAATATTTTTCTAAAAACGTAAAAGATAGAAATCAAAAACTTTGAATTGACTTCCCTTTCTTTACTTGCGAACTATTTATTGAATGTGAATAGACCAACGTTATAAATTTTATATCCTCTTTTCTGAAAAAAAGGTCGTGTTAAAAAAACGTGATAGCCTATTCGAAAAAAGATCATTCGTTTGACCTTTTTTTATTAGCATAGGAATAACATAGTAAATCCGCTGAACATGTTTGTGCAATTTGAATAGTATCTTAGTAGAACACATCTATATAAAGAAAAAAATAATAATAATAAAAGAGCTGTTTACTTCCTTGATATTGCATCACAATTCCACTCAAATGAGGGTAAACACTGACCCGGTTGTGCAATAATAAGGAAATTCAGTAAAGACCATCGCAACCATCTCTTTATTATTGGGCTCTGTTTCACCTTGTCAGTAAGGTTAAATTTTGACATCAATTCGCGTTTACAAAATTGCCATCTCTTAAAAGTCTTAAAACCTTGTCTTTTTGTTGTTTCCATTCCCTAGCGGGAATTTGTATTTCCGTCATCATCGTAGTAGGATGTAGTAATATTCTGAATTGTACTCTACTTTTTTGTCTCGTGCGTGATTCGTGACCGTTGACTGCATCCGCAAAATTTAAAATTCAAAAATGATAAAGCAAAGTATGTCCTTCCTTTTGTGATATATTCTCGCTTCTTTCCTTCATTCTTTGACATTGTATCATTTTTAATAGAGGAATTATTAGGAATCTTAAAACATTTTATTTGAGTGTTTAAATGGAATATGCATCTTCTCCCCCTTTTACAGCTTATGGAGCGTTTATGGGGATCAGTGCCTTGTATTTGTTTTATTTTTGTGAGGGGTCACTCACGTTCCGTCACTTGATGTACGTCTTGGAGCGCCATGATTGACACGTGCCACCTGGTATACGTGATTTCTGATAGCCCCCCCCCCCCTGAGATTTTATTTTTTTAATATATCTTGTCAGATAGGGGGGTAAAGACACGAAATCTCGAATATTTTCTAAAGATATAAGTTTATTTGTACATTTGTCCACTGCTTTTTCCGGGGGGGGGGGGGTTAAATATAAAAATCATGGTTTAAGCCATAATTTGTTGAGCCTTTTGACAACTGTCAGGGGATTCTCCCTCTCCATATCTATGTAGCACGTAATGTTTTCGCATAACATAGACAACGGCAAGGGGACTGCTGTACCTCTTAAAAGACTATAATTTACTAGAGGATAGGGACGCACCCGAGGGGAGGCCTCAGGGTTCACCCCTCAAAGATCCTAAATTTTCCTGAATTGCTGGGTACTTCTTATTTAGATTATAAAATTTGCATTTTTATTGATGACTAACCTCTCCCCCTAATACATAAGTACCAAAAGTCCTGTCTGTGTAGATATTAGAGAATGTAATATTTAAATAGATTTTTTTTTTTTTTTTTTCCTAACATTCCCTGTAATAATATATAACGGCTTGTAATTCCCGGAAATAAATGTTAAATATTACGTTAAAATTTTCCTTATTTATAGAAATAAAAATTACCAATATACGCTCCTGTTGGTCTTAAATAAAGAACAAGTTTTTTTTGCTCTTAAAAGTAATTAGATAAAAAAAACAAGTTTTTTAAACTGAAAGTAAGGAGCAACATTAAAACAAACAGAAATTATTCCGTATATGAAAGGGGCTGTCCCCTCCTCAACGCCTCGCTCTTTACGCTAAAGTTTTTTATTGTTTAACAAACATGGAGTTTTGAAAAAGTCAAACTTTAGCATATAGAGCGAGGCGTTGAGGAGGGGACAGCCCTTTTCATATTCGGAATAATTTCTGCTTGTTTTAAGTTTTAATGTCACTCCTTCTACTGTCAGTTTAAAAAACTTGTATTTTTTTATTTAATTCCTGATCGTTTTTTAATTAATGCAGCTTTTATTTTGGCTCACCGTCTTTGAATAAGTAAACAAAATCTGCATAAAAATTTTACTTTTCTTTTGCTAAATGGCTGTCTCTAAATTTGGTTCTGACGTAATTTACAAATTAACTTGCGTAACGAACTTCTATATTCGTATATTTTTCTTCTGGCAAAAAGATACAAAGTTGCAGATTTTTGCAGATATGAGCTTGAAACTTATGTAATAGGGTTTTCTGATACGCTGAATCTGACGGTGTGATTTTCATTAAAATTCTTTCACTTGTAGGGGATGTTTCCCCCCTCTTTAAAAACTCAGGTAAATTTTCTAAGGCTCGTAGCCTTTGATGAGTAATACTAAACTTAATAAAATTTATATATTTAGAATCAGCATTATAAGCCCATTCTTTTGATACATTTATTGACATCAAAATTCCGTTTTTAAAAGTTACGATTACTATTGAGCCGTATCAATTGTTTTTTTTTATTGTTTTTGTTTTATTACGTATATGTTATTACGTATATGAGGGGGTTCTCCCCTTAGTCAATACCACGCTCTTTACGTTAAAAGCTAAAATTTTGTTTAATCCACAAACCCCTGAATCACAAAGGCCGTTTAATTAGAATAGATTGAAATTACTAAAAAAGACTTTAGAGTAAAGAGCGAAGTATTGATTTGGGGGAGACCCCCCTCATATGCGTAATGGTTCCTGTTCCTGTTAATTTTTGATGTTGCTCCTTACTTTCAGTTGAAAGAACTTGTTTGTTTTTTTTAATTTAATTTCTGACTGTTTTCTAAATAATGATGTGAAATCCGGCGCCCCGGTCATAGAAATGTCGCTTACCCCAAAGAAAGATCCTCCACGGAAAGATTCTCCCGAGTAACCCCCTCCTCCAGCCCCTCCCCCCACCAGAAAAAAATCCTTCCTGAAAATGTCTGTATACTTCCCAATAACCAATACAATATTATTATTATTTATTGGAAAACCCGTCATACAAAAAAGAAAAAGACGGAGCAAATAAGCAAAACAAAAAAAAAAGCAATAAAAATAAACTTAGGAGTTATACATTTGGTTTGTAGTGACGAATGCTGGATCTAAGATCTAAATCAGCACTTAGAAAAAATTAAACAAAACGATAGAGAAAAACACAATTATACACTGCTCTGTAGGTACGCGACATGTTTCTTTTCTTCTTTTTAGGCTCCTAAATACTGAACAAACATAAATAATATGAACATCATCGCATCAAGCCTTAATTGGTAAAAAAAAAAAAAAAAAAAAAAGAAACAAACAATCAAAAGTGAATTAAAAAATATATACTGTAGATAATAATATTAACTAGTGTAAACATTACAAGGCACCGTAAAAATAGTTAAACAACACTTGCGCCTACTGGTCTTGAACTCAGATCACTCTCAACAAATGATTCATTTACTCCGATATACATAAATAACAGAAACAAGGAAATTATTCAATCACGGATCCTTTTACAACTTTACTTAAAGCAGTATGCTTAAAAGAACCGATAATTAATAAACAACTCTATTATTAGTAATATACGCAATATATTATCAAAAAAAAAAAATTGACACCAAAATTGAGAATAACCAGCGTCACTTAAATTGGAATCGTACGAAAAGAGACTAAATAATAAAACAGTTTATAAACTTCAACAATTAAACTAAGCGTAAAAACAAACACTTAAAAAAAATAAATAAATAAAAGAACACAACAAATACATCTTAACTACTGGGCCAATATTGCCACCCATTGATGATTTAGCTTCTCTAAACGGGAATTATAAGCACGAACTTGCTTTTCCACATCTATAATGGGGTCAGCAATGCTGAATTTTCTAATCAGATAAGAATTGCGCGTCCAAGATGGAAATCGTAAAATATATTTTGCGAACCGGAAGAAATCTGAACGAATTTTTGACTTGTCAGAATTTGTGAGCATTTTCCAACACGGCGATATGTACAAATAATGTGGTAGAGCGACAGAGTTAAAAAGTTTCGAGATAAGATACCGGTTGAACCGTAACTTATTAGTAACAAAAGAAGCATATGATAACCCAACTCTACGCTCAATGTGAGCAATTAATAGTTGTCGCGTGTGCATTACTGACGAACCAATGGGAAGACCGAGGTAGGTGATATGAGCTACTTGCTTAATCCTACTATTTCCGAGAGCACTATACCTAGGCGACACTTGCTTCCAATTGAAGAATACAACTTCGGACTTTTCAGCATTGAACTGAAGACATAGTTTTGCATACTCAGATTGTAGCGTTGCGAAAACATCGCTTATGCGCTGGATAGTGCGGCTCAAATTAAGAATGTCGTCTGCATAACATGCGAGAGATAAATGAATACCAATAAAGATAAAGGATGTGGGAACAGCCGACTGTGCATCAAGAACTCCATTATTGAAGAATGAAGGGGAAGGAACAGCACCTTGACGGGTACCTTTTTCAACATTGACAAAAACATTAGGGGTTTGTGCGTAAACTTGAGAGCCGTCAACTTTAGCTAATGAGTAAAGTATTAGGCGAACTTTAAGACGATAATACATGTCTCGAAGGGCTCTGATATATAAAGGGCTCACTTCACGTTCTGCTGCATGGAGTAGCATAGCGGCGTGAATGAGAGAGTCGAACGCTTTACGAACATCATGCCCAGCCAACACGAGAGTTTCACCTGATGCATCAGCATCGATTACTGCGTTCGCGACAACCGACAAAGCGTGGGCACAACCAAGACGTGGCTGGAATCCAAATTGGTTAGGTGGAACATAGCATTTTGTGTTCAGTTGGTCAATGAACAGAAGTTCAAAAAGCTCACAGAAGGTAGTAGCCACTGTTATAGGGTGGAAGGACGAGCACTGTATAGCGAGTTTACCTTTCTTTGAAATCGGAGTAAGATCTCCAATTGAGAAAGAAGAAGGTACAACTCCTTGGGTAACAATCATCTGTATCAAAAGAGCAATATGGTTTACCAGCAGCTCGCTTCCATGCAGAATGTGAAGAGCGCTCACTTTATCGATACCAGAAGATTTCTTACGTTTTAGGCGTTGGATTGCTCGCAGTACAGAATCAGCCGAAACAACAAAATTGTCTGTTGGACACCTAGACAGAAATTTATCAAGCTTATCTTCATATTCGGACTGTAGGGCGGCATCTGGTGAGGAGAATTCAGCAGAGAAGTATGAATTCCATTCGGAATCAGGAATAACTTGATCAGATAGGTGGGCCCTAGGAGGATCTCTTGATACATTTCTCCAGAAGGAAGGTTGGGACAGAGAAGCTTGCTGGGATGTCTCTTCAACTATCTGGTTCATATGATGACAGTTCTCTTGCAAACTTTCTTTTGGTAGAAAGACGAATGTCAGAAACCCAGCCAGAGCGAGGACGGTCGCACTGGAGCCAGAAATGGTACAAAAATTTGGATTTCCTCATAGCTTCAACTAGGCTCGGATTACTGGACCAATGCTTCGTAACACCCCGACTTATACGCTTAAGAGGTATACTGGCTTTTTCTGCGCATCGTAGAGCGTAGCAAATTTGTGCAAGATAGATATCTCGCAACATTCGTGTTTCATTTGCATCAACTTGCAGATTTTCCATGAGGAGCTGGAACGGAACATGAATTTTAAGTAAGACATAACTAGTAACTGCAGTAAAAAGATCCTCTTGGATATTTTACCAATCCCAGTAAAATTGGCGTGGGGCTGAGGTGACTGTGTAGTTGGAGTAGACTGAGCAGCGGAACAATAAATAGATGCAGATATTGGAAGGTGGTCTGATAGTTGGAAATCACTAACGACGTGAACAGCTGACACTTGGAGGTTTATAGAAGAAACTGCATGGTCAAGGTTCGATACGTGACTTGAATGGTGTGTGTAAGTGTAATCAAGATCTTTCGGCAATATCCTAAGCCAATCGTCAAAAATACCAGACAAAATAGAAGTACGCAATAAGGAGGTGTCGGTTAACTTACAGTTAAAAACTCCTTTAATAATACAACACTTACCTAACAGGCGAATCTTTGAAAGGCAAGACCCTAGTTTCTCACACGCAGAAGTAAATAAAAATTCCGATCGGTCATTGCGATAATCTGTTGGGAGATAGACGTTTACAATGACTAACTCTTTTACACGGACAGCAAGAAAAAAATCACATGAATCAAAAATACTCGACCGGCACGAGGTCCTAACAAGCATCGCAATACCACCCGAGGGGCGGCCACTGGAAGCGGATCGTTTAGCGGGCACCGAATAGCCAGTAAAATTATTGTCAATTTTCAGAAGGCCTAAACTATGAATCGTCAAAAAATGCTCTTGCAAGCACAATACGTCACAATTCGAAAGCAAACCTTTTATTACAGGAATTTTGACTAATAGTCCCCCATTAATATTCCACGAAAGAACAGCTTGCGTAGAAGTAGACACATCCATGTCATACCATGGGCTTTGCTAGTTGACGGTTGTTATTAGGACACTTTACACTCCATTTTTTTTGGTCACTTAAAAAGGGCACTAGAACTTTTAATTTCCGTTCCGATGAGCCCTCCTACGATATTGTAGGATCATTGGGTCAATACGATTACCCCTGGGAAAAAAAAAACAAAAAAAACAAATAAACACGCATCCGTGATCTTTCTTCTGGCAAAAAAATGCAAAATTCCACATTTTTGTAGATAGGAGCTTGAAACCTCTACAGTAGGGTTCTTTGATACGCAGAATATGATGGTTTGATTTTTATTAAGGTTCTATAACTTTTAGGGGGTCTTTTCCCTTTTTTTGAAATTAAGCCAACTTTTCTCAGGCGCGTAACTTTTGATGGGTAAGATTAAACTTGATGAAACTTATATATTTGAAATCACAATTAAAATCTGATTCTTTTGATGTATCTATTGGTATCAAAATTCCGTTTTTAGACTTTCGGTTACCATTGAGCCGGTTCGCTCCTTACTTACAGTTCGTTACCACAAACTGTTTGATGAGTTACATTAAAACCTAAACAAAAGGAGATTAATCTCGTTGTTTATACTGAATTGGTTTGCCTCATTCTGTCCCATTTTTTTTTTTTTTTTTTTTTTTTTTTTTTTTTTTTTTAGTATAGTTCATTTGTTTTTCTTATGTCTTTGAGAAATATGTATAGCGATTAAATATACTATATTATCGATATTGCTATAGTAAATACAGTTCTTGCATATTTACAATAAATGTATTCAACTTGTGAAAATATAGCGAGCGTATACACAATTTAGTTTGCGTATGCGTATATTACTGCGTATATTACCGTTTGCGTATATTACTATATATAACCGTTGCGTATATTACTAATAATAGAGTTGTTTATTAATTATCGGTTCTTTTAAGCATACTGCTTTAAGTAAAGTTGTAAAAGGATCCGTGATTGAATAATTGGCTTGTTTCTGTTATTTATGTATATCGGAGTAAATGAATCATTTGTTGAGAGTGATCTGAGTTCAAGACCAGCGGGCGCAAGTGTCGTTTAAATTTTTTTACCGTTTGTTGTCATATTTACACTATTTAATATGATTATATAATGTATATATTTTTTAATTAACTTTTGATTGTTTGTTTGTTTGTTTTTTTTTGTTTTTTTTACCAATTACGGCTTGATGCGATGATGTTCATATTATTTATGTTTGTTCAGTATTTAGGAGCCTAAAAAGAAGAAAAGAAACATGTCGCGTACCTACAGAGCAGTGTATAATTGTGTTTTTCTTTCTCGTTTTGTGTAATTTGTTCTAAGTGCTGATTTAGATCTTAGCTCCAGCGTTCGTCACTACAAACCACATGTATAACTCCTAAGTTTATGTGTATTGCTTTTTTTTGTTTTGCTTATTGCTCCGTCTTTTCCTTTTTTGTATGACGGTTTTTCCAATAAATAATAATAATATTGTATTGGTTATTGGGAAGTATACAGACATTTTCAGGAAGGATTTTTTTCTGGTGGGGGGAGGGGCGGGAGGCGGGGGTTACTCGGGAGAATCTTTCCGTGGAGGATCTTTCTTTGGGGTAAGCGACATTTTTATGAAGGGGGCGCCGGATTTCCAAGCATTATTTAAAAAACGATCAGAAATTAAATAAAAAAAAAATAAGTTTTTTCAGTTGAAAGTAAAAAGCAACATTAGAACTTAAAACGAACAGAAATTGTTATGTATATAAAGGAGGTCGCCCCCAAGTCAATACCTCGCTCTTTACGCTACAGTTTTTTTTAGTGCTTTCAATCTATTCTAATTAAACGGCCTTTGTGATTCAGGGGTTTGTGGATTAAACAAAATTTTAGCTTTTAACGTAAAGAGCGTGGTATTGACTAAGGGGAGAACCCCCTCATATACGTAATAACATATACATAATAAAACAAAAACAATAAAAAAAACAATTGATACGGCTCAATAGTAATCGTAACTTTTAAAAACGGAATTTTGATGTCAATAAATGTATCAAAAGAATGGGCTTATAATGCTGATTCTAAATATATAAATTTTATTAAGTTTAGTATTACTCATCAAAGGCTACGAGCCTTAGAAAATTTACCTGAGTTTTTAAAAAGGGGAGAAACATCCCCTACAAGTGAAAGAATTTTAATGAAAATCACACCGTCAGATTCAGCGTATCAGAAAACCCTATTACATAAGTTTCAAGCTCATATCTGCAAAAATCTGCAACTTTGTATTTTTTGCCAGAAGAAAAATATACGAATATAGAAGTTCGTTACGCAAGTTAATTTGTAAATTACGTCAGAACCAAATTTAGAGACAGCCATTTAGCAAAAGAAAAGTAAAATTTTTATGCAGATTTTGTTTACTTATTCAATGACGGTGAGCCAAAATAAAAGCTGCATTAACTAAAAAACGATCAGAAATTAAATAAAAAAAACAAGTTTTTTAAGATGAAAGTAAGGAGTGACATTAAAACTTAAAACGAACGGAAATTATTCCGTATATGAAAGGGGCTGTCCCCTCCTCAACGCCTCGCTCTTTACGCTAAAGTTTGACTTTCTCACAACTTTATTTTTGTTAAACAATAAAAAACTTTAGCGTAAAGAGCGAGGCGTTGAGGAGGGGACAGCCCCTTTCATATACGGAATAATTTCTGTTTGTTTTAATGTTGCTCCTTACTTTCAGTTTAAAAAACTTGTTTTTTTTATCTAATTACTTTTAAGAGCAAAAAAAAACTTGTTCTTTATTTAAGACCAACAGGAGCGTATATAGGTAATTTTTATGTCTATAAATAAGTAAAATTTTAACGGCATATTTAACATTTATTTCAGGTAATTACAAGCCGGTATATATTATTACAGGTAATGTTAGGAAAAAAAAAAAAATCTATTTAAATATTACATTCTCTAATATCTACACAGACAGGACTTTTGGTACTTATGTATTAGGGGGAGAGGTTAGTCATCAATAAAAATGCAAATTTTATAATCTAAATAAGAAGTACCCAGCAATTCAGGAAAATTTAGGATCTTTGAGGGGTGAACCCTGAGGCCTCCCCTCGGGTGCGTCCCTATCCTCTAGTAAATTATAGTCTTTTAAGAGGTACAGCAGTCCCCTTGCCGTTGTCTATGTTATGCGAAAACATTACGTGCTACATAGATATGGAGAGGGAGAATCCCCTGACAGTTGTCAAAAGGCTCAACAAATTATGGCTTAAACCATGATTTTTATATTTAACCCCCCCCCCCCGGAAAAAGCAGTGGACAAATGTACAAATAAACTTATATCTTTAGAAAATATTCGAGATTTCGTGTCTTTACCCCCCTATCTGACAAGATATATTAAAAAAATAAAATCTCAGGGGGGGGGCTATCAGAAATCACGTATACCAGGTGGCACGTGTCAATCATGGCGCTCCAAGACGTACATCAAGTGACGGAACGTGAGTGACCCCTCACAAAAATAAAACAAATACAAGGCACTGATCCCCATAAACGCTCCATAAGCTGTAAAAGGGGGAGAAGATGCATATTCCATTTAAACACTCAAATAAAATGTTTTAAGATTCCTAATAATTCCTCTATTAAAAATGATACAATGTCAAAGAATGAAGGAAAGAAGCGAGAATATATCACAAAAGGAAGGACATACTTTGCTTTATCATTTTTGAATTTTAAATTTAGCGGATGCAGTCAACGGTCACGAATCACGCACGAGACAAAAAAGTAGAGTACAATTCAGAATATTACTACATCCTACTACGATGATGACGGAAATACAAATTCCCGCTAGGGAATGGAAACAACAAAAAGACAAGGTTTTAAGACTTTTAAGAGATGGCAATTTTGTAAACGCGAATTGATGTCAAAATTTAACCTTACTGACAAGGTGAAACAGAGCCCAATAATAAAGAGATGGTTGCGATGGTCTTTACTGAATTTCCTTATTATTGCACAACCGGGTCAGTGTTTACCCTCATTTGAGTGGAATTGTGATGCAATATCAAGGAAGTAAACAGCTCTTTTATTATTATTTTTTTTTTCTTTATATAGATGTGTTCTACTAAGATACTATTCAAATTGCACAAACATGTTCAGCGGATTTACTATGTTATTCCTATGCTAATAAAAAAAGGTCAAACGAATGATCTTTTTTCGAATAGGCTATCACGTTTTTTTAACACGACCTTTTTTTCAGAAAAGAGGATATAAAATTTATAACGTTGGTCTATTCACATTCAATAAATAGTTCGCAAGTAAAGAAAGGAAGTCAATTCAAAGTTTTTGATTTCTATCTTTTACGTTTTTAGAAAAATATTAAATAAAAACCCATGCAAAGGATACAGGACTTTTGCTGTGCAGGCAGGTGCACTTCCCCTACAATGTCACAAATATTACCATTTTTTTAAGGCCTGATTTGCTGTTAAGACGATTTTTCAATATCTTACTGATTCCATCAGCCGGATAGGCTACCCTCCATTTCTTTAAAATGACACTTGGCTCCACGAAAGGAATCTCCGTTGGAATGGTTTTAACGTCTTCAACCACTCCAGCAGCCGGGAAGGGGGAACACCACGTTGTTTAAGGATTGAATTTAATGGGTAGATTATACACACACGAATTTATGTAAACCGCTTATTCATCGTTGACGAAACTCATCAAATCAAAATTTGGAGATAGCCATTTTCTTCAAATAGATAAAAGGTCCAATAATTATGTTTTTGGGGGTAACATGGTCCCCCCTAGCCCCCTGGGGAAGGGCCTTCAGTTATGAAATTGACCATCGTTTAAATCTAGTATTTTATATTGGGAAGTAGAGCAGCACTTTTCAGGGGGGGGGGAGAATTTTCTAGGGATGGTTTTTCTACGAGCAGAATTTCCCGTTGGGATGGAAGCTTCTGGGGGGGGGGCGAACTTGTGAGGGAAAATTCTACACGGAGGGAATTTGCCAGAATTCATACCTGAAATTCGTTTAATTTGCATTTCTTTCTCGTTGGCGACCCCATTTTACATGTGGCGATGCTCCGGGGGAATTTTCAGCGAAGTTGGAATTATATGGAGAATTTTTACGTGGGGGGGGGGATGTCCCATGGAAAAATTCTTCATGGGGAATTATCACCAGGAGAAATTCTCCATGGGGAAAATTTCCGCAGGAGAAACTTTCCATTTTGAGGAGATTTCCGGAAATATTTTCCACACAGGGGGATTCCACCATGACATGCAAGAAGTTCAGAAATTAAACAAAAACAAATCTTTCTTGAAATTAAACTATGCTAAGAAGTATTTTTCAGGCGGAATCATAAGCATGAAATTTTCTGGAGGGAATTGGCTGCGAGGGTGGAATTGTCCTGGGGAAGAACGTGGGAGGAACTTTCTATGGAGGGAATTTTCGTGTGGGGAATTTTCTATGGAGGGTGAAGGATTTCCTTGGATTATTTGAAAAACGATTAGAAATTAGATTAAAAAACGAGTTTTTTCTACTGAAAGTAAGGAGCAAAATTAAAACTTAAAATTAATACAAATTATATATTGAGGAGGCGGCAGCCCCCTCGTATAAGGACTAATTTCTGTTCGTTTTCAGCTTTAACTTTGCTCTTTACTTTCAGTAGATTTTTTTTTCATTTAATAACTAAACTGTGTTGCCTCATATTTCGTAACTTTATACTCAGTAGCCAAAAATTTTATAATTTTACGCATCGATAGTTGATGCATAAGAACGCGTTAACTATTATGAAAGAGAAGTGGTGAGTTATTTTGTAGGTGGGGGGAGTGACTCAAAGAATTGATTGATTATACCACCTAAATATCCTAACTCTCAATGGATATCTAATCCCTAGTGATTCCTGGGAGTACTTTTGGTGTACGATTTTATTATTACTGCTAGGGGGGGGTAATAGTACTCCTCCTCTTGCAACCATCTTTTTATCTGTAACATAAAATATTGCATTTAGCTGCCTATCGGAACAGACGTGGAAAATCAGTAAACTCGTCAGTTAATTTCTTGGTGGGGGGTGGTGCTGGCAAGTACTACTCGAAGTTTTGTTTTCAGTAATTTTAAATGGTAATATTTCTCTTTTCCTATTTGTATATAATATTTCCATACATTTAAACGCATAGTATTTTACCCTGAGAGAACTCTACTGTAGAGGTCGCGATGGTTTCAGCCGTATACAAGATCTAAAGTCACGTAGAATTTCAATCCATATTAATAATTATATCCCTTTTCTGTCCATTATGTTCATCGGCAATTTTGACTAAATATTCAAATTTTATCCAAAATTTTAATTACAATCTAATTTTTGAATTCTTAAGCAGATAATCAAAAAAGCTAAACACTACCAATCAATTTAAAATTATTTATGTGTAGGCCTACAGTTTATCAGCAAAAAAAATGGAGGTTTATACGGCTGGTGCCCCACATCATATCAGTAGTAATGCATCTATATATTTGAGCAGTGATTGCGTAATTTGTCTTATCTCTAGCATGTACAAGAATATACACTAAAGTTTCACGTGCACATTTTAAAAAGCGGGCAAACCTATAAAGTGGTCAAACACGTTTTGAGAGTATAATTTTTTTTTTTTTATCGAAAACTAGAAATTATCAAATTGCGTATTTAGGAATGATTTTGTAGGAAAAGCCGTCTATCACCCATGCATTATCCACTGTTCCATTTCTTTGAAGTATGTGCTATCAAGAGTGCTTTCTGATTTTTTGGACAATTGCCTTTAGTCAAGATTAGTTTGTTAGCAATGTGTCGGCAGATAGTATTTGTGAATTGGATCGTATGAAGGTGGAGAAAAAAAGTGATTAGCATTTGCGAATTGGACTATACGACCGATATTAATTGAATATTAGGGAAAAACAGAGATAGATATAACTTGCGAATTGGATCGTATGAAAGTGGAGAAAAAAAAGGGTTTCGCATTTGCGAACTGGACTATACGAACGATATTAATTGAATAATAAGGAAAAAACAGAGCTTGCTAGCATTTGTGAATTGCATCATATTAAGGTGGAGAAAAAAAGGGGTTTAGCATTTGCGAATTGGACTATACGAACGATATTCATTGAATAACAGGGGAAAAAACAGAGCTAGATAGCATTTGCGAATTGGATCGTATAAAGGTGGAGACAAAAAAGGTTTAGCATTTGCGAAATGGACTATACGAACGATATTAATTGAATAATAGGGAAAAAAACAGAGCTAGATAGCATTTGTGAATTGGATCGTATGAAGGTGGAGAAAAAAGGGTATAGCATTTGCGAATTGGTGATTATCAGTTAAGGTTATTCCCTCGGGGTTGTTAACTCATAGCTTATTAATTATAAATTTGGAACAATATCAATCTCTGGAAATGGTTAACGATGATAAAATGGTTTTATGAGTTGACCTAGCTTTACTTCTTCGATGTGTTCTGTATAATACACAAGTAGCGTTTGAATAGTGTTGTCAATTTAAAATAGAGTGTAACGTTATAGTATACTAGAAAGTTGATACTAGGAGAGATGTAGATGGCAAGAAAAGAATTTTAATAGCAGATAGCATTACTTCTTCGATGTGTTCTGTATAATACACAAGTGGTGGGGTGATGGCAGTGGGGTGTCTTAGAGTACTTATAGTGCTGTACTGTGGGCCGAATTGCTTGCGAAAAAACCGAATGGATAACTTGAAATAAAATTTTAAACTAGAAATCTCTGAAATTTTTTTTTGGGGGGGGGGGGTTCGATGACAGAGGGGTGTCTTAGAGTAGCTATAGTGCTCTACTGTGGCTCGAATTGCTTGCGAAAAACCCGAATGAATGAGTTGAAATAAAATTTTTAACGAGAAATGTCTAAAAAGTGTTTTTTTTTTTGGGGGGGGGGGAATGGGACGATGGCAGAAGGATGTCTTAGCTTAGTTCTACGTTGTGAGGGAGACGCGAATTGCTAGCCTAAAATCTGAGCTAATACCGGTTTATGACTGTAAGCACTATGTTCGAGTAAGACAACTATGAAAAATACAGTTCTCTGCTTCAAATGTAAAACTTAAGTCCATTTTGGATCGAAAAATAAAACTGTTTCCGTAAAATCTGAGCTAATAAGGGTTTTTGACCGTAAACTCTAGTTTTTGTAAGAAAATTATGGGAAATACAATTCTTTGGCTCATAGGTGAAACTTAAGTCAAAGTATGGATCAAAAAATAAACTATTTCTGTAAAATCTGAGCTAATAAGGGTTTATGACCGTAAACTCTAGTTTTTTGTAAGAAAATTATGGAAAATACAATTCTCTGCTTCAAATGTGAAACTTAAGACCATTTAGGATCGACAAATAAAAATATTTCAGTAAAATCTGAGTTAATAAGGGTTTTTGACCGTAAACTCGTTTTTGGTAAGAAAATTATGGAAAATACAATTCGTTGGCTCATAGGTGAAACTTAAGTCCAGTTATGGAACGAAAAATAAACTATTTCTGTAAAATCTGAGCTAATAAGGGTTCTTGACCGTAAACTCTAGTTTTTTGTAAGAAAACTATGAAAAAAACTTTTCTTTAGTACAAATGTGAAACTTAGGTTCATTTATGGATAAAAAAGTAGAAATGTAGCATTAAATTATGTGTTGATAATGGTTTTTGAACGTAAACACTAGTTTTTTGTACGGAAATTTTAGAGTATCCGTATCATTGATTCAAAGGTATAACTTAAGTCCAGTTATGGATCGAAAAATAAACTACTTGTGTAAAATCTGAGCTATTAAAGTTTTTTGACCGTAAACTCTAGTTTTTTTTTGTATAAAAACTATGGAAAAAACTAGTCTCTAATCCAAATGTGAAACTTATGAACATTTTAGTATATAAAAATTGAAAAATATACTTACAATATTATCTGATAACCGGTTTTGAATGAAAAAAGTAGTTTTTTGTACCGAAATTTTAGAAAATACAAATCGTTGGCTCACAGGGGTAGCTTAAGTCCATGTATGTATCGAATAATAAGCTATTTCTGTAAAATCTGAGCTAATAAGGGTTTTTGACCGTAAACTCTAGTTTTTTTGTAAGAAAATTATGGAAAATACAATTCTCTGATTCAAATGTGAAACTTAGGTTCATTTTGGATCAAAAAATAAAACTATTTCAGTAAAATCTGAGTTAATAAGGGTTTTTGACTGTAAACTCTAGTTTTTTGTAAGAAAATTATGGAAAATACAATTCGTTGGCTCATAGGTGGAAGTTAAGTCCAGTTATGGATCGAAAAATAAACTATTTCTGTAAACTCTGAGCTAATAAGGGTTTTTGACCGTAAACTCTAGTTTTTTGTAAGAAAATTATTGAAAATACAATTCTCTGGTTCAAAGGTGAAACTTGAGTCTATTTTTGGATAAAAAAATAAACTATTTCTGTAAAATCTGAGCTAATAAGGGTTTTTGACCGTAAACTCTAGTTTTTTGTAATAAAATTATGGAAAATACAATTCTCTGGTTCAAATGTGAAACTTAGGTCCATTTTGAGTTTTATTTTTAGATCCAAAAACAGACTTAAGTTTCACATTTGAACCAGAGAATTGTATTTTCCATAATTTTTTTACAAAAAACTAGAGTTTACGGTCAAAAATCCTTATTAGCTCAGATTTTAGAGAAATAGTTTTGTTTTCAATCCATAACTGGACTTAAGTTTCAACTATGAGCCAACGAATTCTATTTTCCATAATTTTCTTACAAAAAACTAGAGTTTAAGTTCCAAAACACTTATTAGCTCATATTTTACGGATATAGTTTTATTTTTCGATCCAAAATGGATCTTACTTTCAAGTTTGAACCAGAGAATTATATTTTCCATAATTAAACAAAAAAACTAGAGTGTACAGTCAAAAACCCTTATTAGCTCAGATTTTACAGAAATAGTTTTATTTTTCGATCCAAAAATAGACTTAAGTTTCACATTTGAACAAGAGAATTGTATTTTCCATAATTTTCTTACAACAAACTAGAGTTTACGGTAAAAAATCCTTATTAGCTCAGATTTTACAGAAATAGTTTATTTTTCGACCCATAACTGGACTTAAGTTTCACCTAAAAGTCAAAGAATTGTATTTTCCATAATTTTTTTACAAAAAAATAGAGTTTAATTTCAAACACCCTCATTAACTCAGATTATAAGGAAATAGTTTTATTTTTCAATCCTAAATGGATCTAAGTTTCACATTTAAACCAGAGAATTGTATTTTCCATAATTAAAAAAAAACTAGAGTTTACGGTCAAAAACCCTTATTAGCTCAGATTTTACGGAAATAGTTTTATTTTGCGATCCAAAATTAGACTTAAGTTTCACATTTGAACAAGAGAATTGTATTTTCCATAATTTTCTTACAAAAAACTAGAGTTTACGGTCAAAAACCCTTATTAGCTCAGATTTTAGGGAAATAGTTTTATTTTTCGATCTAAAATGGACCTAAGTTTCACATTTGAACCCTAGAATTGTATTTTCCATAATAAAAAAAAACTAGAGTTTACAGTCAAAAACCCTTATTAGCTCAGATTTTACAGTTTTATTTTTCGATCCAAAAATAGACTTAAGTTTCACATTTGAACAAGAGAATTGTATTTTCCATAATTTTCTTACAAAAAACTAGAGTTTACGGTCAAAAATCCTTATTAGCTCAGATTTTACAGAAATAGTTTATTTTTCGATCCATAACTGGACTTAAGTTTCACCTATGAGCCAAAGAATTGTATTTTCCATAATTTTCTTACAAAAAACTAAAAGTTTACGTTCAAAAACCCTTATTAGCTCAGATTTTACGGAAATAGTTTTATTTTCCGATCCAAAATCGGACCTAAGTTTCACATTTGATCCAGAGAATTGTATTTTCCATAATTAAAAAAAAACTAGAGTTTACAGTCAAAAACCCTTATTAGCTCAGATTTTACAGAAATAGTTTTATTTTTCGATCCAAAAATAGACTTAAGTTTCACATTTGAACAAGAGAATTGTATTTTCCATAATAAAAAAAAACTAGAGTTTACAGTAAAAAACCCTTATTAGCTCAGATTTTACAGTTTTATTTTTCGATCCAAAAATAGACTTAAGTTTCACATTTGAACAAGAGAATAGTATTTTCCATAATTTTCTTACAAAAAACTAGAGTTTACGGTCAAAAACCCTTATTAGCTGAGATTTTACAGAAATAGTTTATTTTTCGATCCAAAAATAGACTTAAGTTTCACATTTGAACCAGAGAATTGTATTTTCCATAATTTTCTTACGAAAAAATAGAGTTTAAGGTCAAAAACCCTTAATAGCTCAGAATTTACAGAAATTGTTTATTTTTAGATCCATAAATTGACTTAAGTTTTACCTTTGAAACAGATAATTGTATTTTCCAAAATTTCCTAAAAAAAAACTAGTGTTTACGGTCTAAAACTTTTATTAACACAGATTTTACAGAAATAGTTTTATTTTTCGATCTAAAATGGACCTAAGTTTCACATTTGAACCAGAGAATTGTATTTTCCATAATTTTCTTACAAAAAACTACAGTTTACGGTCAAAAACCCTTATTAGCTGAGATTTTACAGAAATAGTTTATTTTTCGATCCAAAAATAGACTTAAGTTTCACATTTGAACCAGATAATTGTATTTTTCATAATTTTCTTACGAAAAAATAGAGTTTAAGGTCAAAAACCCTTAATAGCTCAGAATTTACAGAAATTGTTTATTTTTCGATCCATAAATAGATTTAAATTTCACATTTGAAGCAGAGAATATGTATTTTCAATAATTTTCTTACAAAAAACTATAATTTACGGTATAAAACCTCTATTAGCTCATATTTCAAAGAACTAGTTTGTTTTTCGATCCATAACTAGACTTAAGTTTCACCTATGAGCCAATGAATTGGATTTTCCATAATTTTCTTACAAAAAGCTAGAGTTTACGGTCAAAAACCATTATTAACTCAGATTTTACGGAAATAGTTCTATTTTTCTATCCAAAATGGTCTTAAATTTCCCATTTGTATCAAACAAAAGTATTTTCCAAAGTTGTTTTACAAAAAAACTAGAGTTTACGTTCAAAAACCCTAAAAAGCTCAGGTTGTACCCACGAAATTTTTTATTTTATCCTAAATTAGAATTCAGTTTCACCCATGAGCCAATGTATTATATTTACTGTAATTTTCTTACAGGAAACTAGAGTTTACGGTCAAAAACCCTTATTAGATTAGATTTTATGGATAATGTTTTATTTTAATATCCAAAATGGACTAAAGTTTCACCTATGAACCAGAGAATTGTATTTTCCATAATTGTCTTACAAAAAACTAGAGTTTACGGTCATAAACCCTTATTAGCTCAGATTTTAGGCTAGCAATTCGCCCCCCACTAACACACTATAATTACGTTAAGACACCCTTCTGCCATCGTCCCATCCCCCCCAAAAACACTTTTCAGACATTTCTCGTTACGAATTTTATTTCAACTAATTCATTCGGGTTTTTCACAAGCAATTCGAGCCACAGTATAGCATTATAGCTACTCTAAGACACCAATCTGTCATCGACCCCCCCCCCCAAAAAAAAATTTTTTTTTTCAGAGATTTCTAGTTAAAAATTTTATTTCAAGTCATCCACTCGGGTTTTTCGCAAGCAATTTGGCCCACAGTAGAGCACTATAAGTACTCTAAGACACCCCACTGCCATCACCCCAGCACTTGTGTATTATACAGAACACATCAAAGAAGTAGATCTATCTATCATCAAAATTTTTTTCTTTCTATTTTTATCTCTCTTAGTATCAAACTTTTAGTGTACAATAACGTTAAACTGTTTTTTTAATTGACAACACTGTTCAAACGTCACTTGTGTATTATACAGAACACATCAAAGAAGTAAATCTAGGTCAACTCATAAGACTATTTTATCATCGTTAACCATTTCCATAGATTGATATTGTTCCAAACTTATAATAAATAAGCTATGAGTTAACAACCCCGAAGGGTTACCTTGATAATCACCAATTCACAAATGCTAAACCCCTTTTCTCAAGCTTCATACGAACCAATTCGAAAATGCTATCTAGCTCTGTTTTTTTCCTATTATTGAATTAATATCGTTTGTATAGTGCAATTCGAAAATGCCAAACCCTTTTTTCTACATCTTCATATGATGCAAATCATAAATGCTAAGCTGTTTTTTTCCCTATTGTTCAATTAATATCGTTCGTATAATCCAATTCACAAATGCTAAACCCTTTTTCTCCACCTTTATACGATCCAATTCGCAAATGCTATCTAGCTCTGTTTTTCCCTATTATTCAATTAATATCCTTCGTATAGTCCAATTCGCAAATGCTAAACCCCTTTTTTCTCCACCTTCATACGATCCAATTCACAAATGCTATCTGCCGACACATTGCTAACAAACTAATCTTGACTAAAGGCAATTGTCCAAAAAATCAGAAAGCACTCTTGATAGCACATACTTCAAAGAAATGGAACAGTGGATGATGCATGGGTGATAGACGGCTTTTCCTATAAAATCATTCCTAAATACGCAATTTGATAATTTCTAGTTTTCGATTAAAAAAAAACAAAAAACAATTATACTCTCAAAACGTGTTTGACCACTTTATAGGTTTGCACGCTTTTTACAATGTGCACGTGAAACTTTAGTGTATATTCTTGTACATGCTAGAGATAAGACAAATTACGCAATCACTGCTCAAATATATAGATGCATTACTACTGATATATTGGTTAGGCCTGGGCATGATTTAAAAACAATCAGAAATTAAATATAAAAAACGTTTCACTGCTAGCAGGGCAATATTAAAACTTGAAACAGACAAAAATTGTTCCGTATATGAGAAGGGCCCCCCCTCAACAGCTCAAGTTGTCGGATGTCAGGTTAATTGCACGGTCGGAATCACCATTGTCAAAAACGCCATCTAGAAAAGTCACAGCCCCCCACTTTGAACAACCAGAAAAATCACTTTTTTGCATGAGCAGCACTAATGTGTCCTCTTTTTTGTTTTGTATTTTCTTCGCCGCTAGCGAGGTATTGGAACATCACAGAGAGCTGTTTAAAGGTTCATTAGAAAGGAAATTGCTATATCTGCGTGCTTTTATTGTAAGTAATAAAAAGAAACGAAACGAAACATTCCGCAATTCAGTAATTTTACGACGGAGGAAAAAAACGGATTCCAAGATTTTTCCCGAGATTAAAAAAATTCAAACAAGAAAGAATATGTGAAAATACCGTTTTTAGCTGAATAATATGGCTTTCATTAGATATAAAACACACAATATTGTTAGGTATCAATCATGGCGGCCATGAATTTTTTGTCCGAATCATTGCAAGTTTCTCCTACCATCTAAGAAGTAATAACGCCTATGTAAATGCAAAAAGTGGATAAAAACACTAGCCAAGTCTTCCAATTTTTTTAGCTAATTTTCCAACTAAATGCAGCATGCACGAACTGGGCATAAATAATAGCGTGGCATGCAGCTGTTTCCTATGTTCCTTATGCAAGAATAGTGTGATTCTTTCTTACAATTAATGAAACATAATTGAGTCTTTTTTCTTTAATCGTTGACTGAATTGAATTTATTGAAAAATAACAATAAATATATAAGTTCTACAGTGTTTTACATAAAGATAATTTCTTAAACCACATTGGCCTGACATAACATAAAGAAAGAAAAACGACCAAAAATGGGGTTTTTAAAGGCCAAATGATAATACAGAAAAAACACAAGAAAACTAATATTTCGAGAGGACAAACGCCTATCTTCTTCAGCGCAAAACGAAATAATGCACCCAAGGAAAGTGCCGAAGAAAAACAACAAAAAACAAACAACAAAAAACAACAATAAACTACAAAAAATAAACAACAAAAAACAACAAAAACAACAGTAAACAACAAAAAACAAACGCGGAAAGTCAATGTGAAAAGAACCAAAAAACCAAAGAAAAAACCAAAAACTTAAAAGATGAATAGAATTCATCTTTTTTGGCTTTATTTTATTGGCTTTTCTCTGTCTACAATTACCCAGCGTCTTGATGCAACCTATGCAACCTATTGCAAAATACTTGATAACTTCAATTCAAAATTGGGGTGTCGATAATTGGGGTGTCAACAGTAACGGAAAAAGAAAGGAGGGATGTAAAAATATGCAGATGACTGTTCTAATTACAATGTCGAGAGGATCCAAATTTACAACTGCCATCATAAAATTTGTATTCAAAATAAGAAAAAAAACTAGGACACCCAAATTATACCTGGTTTTCTAGCTTCTCTTAAGATTTCTGATTTTGGGTTGCAAATGAATTATATAACGGGGTAGAATATGTTACTAGAAATAGTAGCAGACTTACAAAATTAGTTCCTTTTCAACTATTATTTCCTTTAAAATTCTTTGCCGCAGTAATGTTTTGAAAAAAAGACTTTTGAAAGCTTCTCTAAGCATATGTATGCTAAATATGGGTCATTGATAGTCTCTATTTTCTGAATTCACTGCTCAAAAGACTTAGTTACTGTCCACAAATTTTTTTTTCTATTCCCCCCTCTCCTCTCAAGGTTTCATTTTGGACATGGAGATAGCCTATTTATAATTGATACCCGTTTCCCATACATTCTGCAGTAACGTGGAAGAATAAGTCTTTCTACATTGCACTTTTCATCCATTCAGTATTCTTTACCGTACACACAGTGTAATTTTCTCAAATTAGAACGATACATCATTAGAACTTGTCCTTCAATCATATAAAACTTTCGAAGTTACAATTTTCTGAAATCATTAAACAGCCTTAAGACGAAATATGTCGAAAACATTCAGAAAAGCACATAGAAAAAATGTAAAATAACATTCTCCGTTAGATCCATTTCACATTATTTATTTTTCATTAATGCTATAGTTCTACAACGATATGTGCTAAAACTGCAACGTAAATGCTCATTTTACGTCCATTCGGAATTAACTGTCGAGATGAATCTTTACTGTGGCATTCAAGCTCCAATTCTTATACATTGTTTTCTGAAGGGGGATTTTCAGTAAAGGAATAAGGAAAATTCCAAAGATTGGGATCAAGTACGCTTCCCTTTTCTAAACATTGTACATTTTGTCAGGTCATTACCCATTTTATAGATGAAAGGGATACAAAAAATTTGTAAGAATGAAGAGGAACTCCCTGAAAAACATTTGCTGAAAAAAATATTTGCTGGAAAAAGCATTTGATGCATTTGCTGAACATTTGCATTTCACTGATAAAATCATTTAACCTAAAGTGGCGTTCACATGCTAGAATCCCATGTCTAGACAACTGCCGTTCACAAATAAAATTTGGTGCTTGGCTAGACAAGTTACAGCTAAACATCCAGTTCTAGACTCTAGAACTCAAAAGTCTAGGATTTTTGACTACAGCCAATCAGAATGTTTCCAGTTCACTATTTTCATCATCTCTGTTTTTTCATTTTAAGCAAATATGCAACGCCAGACATAATAGTGAAGCACGCTAGGGCAATTGTTTCGCTTGTCTCATCAATTATCTTGTGACAGTAAAAATAGGGATTACAATTTTGAAAGTTTTGCCCTCATAAGCTCTCTTGATTAGCTAGAAATGACAAATGTAATCTATTTGAAATTAAATTTGTAATTTTAGCTAAGCACTGAATTTTCTTGTGAACAGTAATTTCCTAGACATTGACTTCTGGCCAGACACGCAAGTGAACGCCGCTTATTGGCCAAAAGTATCGGCTTTAACGATATTGTTCCCTAGACCAGTTTTCAAAATAAAGGCATACACGCCGAAGGACATCTAGACGCTCCTAACCCCAAACACATGGCTTCGGTATTATTCTTTAGCCACAGTTCCTGAAATAATGACTGTAAGAACTTACTTTAGGCCCATTCAATATAGGGAATATCGAGATTTAGGGTTTGCTAATATCGCAATCAGAATTTGGCTGCTAATCAGAAAACTCGAGAAATCTGATTGCCTCAAATTAACGTTATCTGAATCTCGGAATTAGTAAAACCTCATTGTGAATGAACCTTTACCTAGTTGAATGAGCTCATAACTAGCCAATAAGCCAACGAAGTCATTTTTAAGTCGTTGAACCAAACTCCCCTGTTATCACCACTAATACTGCCATTATCAATTTAGAGCAAAATATGGACGATCAGTCTTTAATGGTGCGCAGAGTAAGAGCACCAGTGTCTGTTACGAGAAAAAGAATATATTACTGCATGAAATCCTAGTCGTCATGGCAGAATTTTTTTTTGCAGTATTTCTAAAAAAAAAACACGGCGAATCTCAGTCTTCTTTAGCTCTTCGAAAGTCTTTGCTTCCACTGACTGCTCTACTGCGTGATACGGAATACTTCGCTGTTGGATCTAAACTAAAGCAAGCGAAGGCCCGTTATTCTTCTGTACGAACATAATTAAAATGTTGCCAAGCAACGTTGTCTTGGCGGCAACTTTCCTTTTGTGTATTTTCCCCTATAAAACACAGAAAAGCATTTGTTTTCGAGAAAGCATAACAAGCATAGGCTGGATTTATATGCTCAAATATTTCCAGTTGAATTACAGCTTTAATGGATGTTTTCTATCTTTTGAGAGCCCTCGCTGTCTTAATCAAACCCATTAAAGCTCTTCCCACGTCTTACCAAGCGAAGCTAAATCAAACCAAGCAATTTAACATAAAAAAACTCAGCACATAAAACCTAACACAGACAAAAAATAGGAAACACAACCAGACACATGTTCCAATATTTTCTTCAGTAATAAATCTAATTCCAAATGATCAGATGGGTAGGGGCCAGTGGCGGTTCTGGCCTCTCTTGTGCCAGGGAGAAAATCTTCAGTAGCGCCCCCCCCCCCTGTCTCCCGAAAACTTTCAGGCCAAATATTGACAAAATTTACATTTATTGACAATGTTTTTATTTATTTATTTAAATCGGACCTTTCTTACTTATGAACATTTCGGATCGAATTTGTTTATACTTAGGCTACTGCCAACTGCGCCCTCCACTTTACTTGGATAAAAATACAATTTCAAAAATTACAAAATGATTACAACTCTTAGATTATTTATTTGAAATTTTGCGTTCCTAGATTTCGGCGCCCGGGATAAGTGTGCCCTCTGCCCCCCTACAACCGCCTCTGGTAGGGTCTTACAAAAACAGCAATCAGGATTCTTTTTAAACCAATGTTTGTTCCCAGCCCCTGCGCACCACTTTTGTCCGAAAAGACTTCAATTATGACCCTATTCGACTGAGAGGGAGGGGGGTTGTGTCCTCCAGCCATGGCAAATATGTTTAGGGGAGCCGGCTTTTACAAGAAGTGATTGGAAACAAACCAGCCGCGGGAGAGAGGTAATTTCCACGGGAGGTACTTCTCAGGGGGGTAAACGCCTAGACCCATCTTTAGAGGGTCATTAATGTTATCAAAAAACATTTATTTGTACACATTTTTTTTGCCAGACCAGTGACCCGGATTCCAGATCAGTCTTCGGTCTCATGTTCCATTATCTCAAGTTTAAACCACCTTCCTCAAGTTTAAATCACCTTCTAAGATTCATTGTCTAAATTAGGGCTTTGAGCTAATGAAGAATACGTTTATAGTTACTAGAACTTTTTTTTATAACGAGACTGAAAAATGGAATCGGATTTCTTACACTGTTTGCTGAATAAATCTTTCTGGATTTTATTTTATGTGTTCAGTTCTGTGGCGGATCCAGCGGAGGGGCGAGGGGGCGCGCACCTCCCTAACATAGTCTAAAGTAGTGTAATTTACTTAATTAACGCAAGTTTGTGTTAATTGAAATTGCTCCTAACGCAAGTTTATCGGATCAACCTATTTTGCCCCCCCTCCCTAAAAAAAAATCCTGGATCCACCCCTGGTTCAGTTACCAGTAATGAGTTACTCAAGGTCGAATTTTCAAAAATATTCAGAAATGAAACTCGAAAGAGTTCGATCAGTTCTTTTAACTGATGTGATTTTCTAATATATCCATGATGGTAACAGATGAAGAGTAGACAAAATTCTGCCCATGGACCTACATTCTGGGATGTAAACTAACTGGATGCTCGATTGTCCAAAAACAAAACAGTATGTTGCAATTGCAACTTCAAATGTAACAGCGACAATCCTTCGTTTGGGCTTATTTAACTCGGATTTCTAAGAATGGTCTGGGTTGATCATTTCTTCTGAAGGGGTAAGAATGCTGCTTACATAGTTTTTTTTTATTCAAGAATAGGATCTGTATTTTCTTTTTTTCGGAAGTTAGACCGTTTCAGAAGAACGACACGAAAGTCTTTGGAAAAGTGCTCAATATTATTGAACCAAAAATATCACAGGGCGATATTTCGGCAAAGATAACAACGATACGACCTTTTGTGATGTAACTAAACGAGTTACACCTTTCCTTTTTCAAAAGAAACCTGGTCGACAAAACAAGAAGCTTTCAAAATAAGTTTAAAACAGGCAATTAGGAAAAACCCATTTCACTTATCAAAGAGCTTTTTGGAAAATATAATTTCATAATTTAACATTTTGTCAACTATAGCCAAGTCATGCATATTAGTTTATTTTTAGTAACATTACCAAAGTTAGAGCAATGGGGAAGTCCGTTCCGGTGGTATTTTTGAATCTCTTTTAAACCAAAGTAAAAGATAGGAGTACTGCAAATGCAAATATATCTTATATTGTTTAGATAGGGGGAGCATTACAAAGCTTATTTCAACTAGTAAAATACTGTTCAAACGATGTTAGAACACTTGGACCAAAACTTAAGGACATTAAAAAAAAAGAAAAAAAAATGAGGCACCGCTAGAATTTCAATGCATTTAAGCCCCGTTCAAACGTGTGTTCAGCCGGATAACAGTTTCCAACTATCTTTAATTTGAACCAATCAGGACTGTTTATAAAAAGAGGAGGCGAATGCATAAGTTGGTAAATAAGTTTGGTAAGGAATGCAGCAAAAGGAATGAGTCATAGCGTTGCATCGCATCACTTTTTAATGTATTTTATCACGTTTTTACGAGTCGGAAAAAACTTCAGGGAGGGGGGTTCAAACCCTAAACCCTCCCCCTCTTTCGGTACGGCCGTGATTGCAGTCTTCAGACAACTAGGAATGTTCAGTGTCACACAGCAAAATTCGCATGCATGTCAATAATTCTTCAATGGTTCATTAGGTGAATATTTCATATAACATTTTTTAATGTCTTTTTAGGCTAATTCAATGGTTCTTAAACTTTGATACACGTACCCCTTGGAGGTACGCAAACATTTTTTGGTGGCACGCGGCCGCTATAGTTTATAGTTTAGCTATAGCTTACTTAGTAGCTACCGGCAACTGAAAAGCGGTACTTAAAATGCTTTGTAGGTAAAAAGGGGTACAGTATCTAAATAAGTTTGAGAACCACTGGGCTAATGGATGCTCCTCCAATGGACTATCTCCAAGAACAGATCATGTACATCCGAGGCAAGTTCGGAGACACAAACTTGTAAACGTCTTACGAAAAACTGTGCAAAACACCCTTGGCTTTACCACCCATGCTATGCATACTCGATATTCAAAATGCAGGTGTTGATCAAGGAACCTTTCTATTCTCAGCTCCGAGGCCGAAAATAACTACTTCTGGTCTTGCTGGCGATTTAATCCCTCAAAGGGGGCTGCAGACTAGGTAGGGAAAAAGAGGGGGCCAGAACATAACTTGGAGGCAGAGGAGATATATCATGAGACGGACTTGGAGGCGAATGGCAGCGTGACACTCACACAGGGCGATATTGTCTAACAGGCTACAGCTTATAGTCCCAAGACAGAAGAGACTCGCTGGTTTTCTTGAATAATGAGTTCCTCATTTTATATTACTGAAGTATTGGTAAAAGATGGAATAAAGTTTTTAATCGCAACAAAGATTTAAATGACATATTTCAGTTTTTTTCTTTTTTTTTAAACTAAAGACCCACCCAGTTTGGAGCCTGTACATGAAAAGAGAATTCTAATTCGAAGGTTCGAATTTTCTGATAAGGAACCCACTCCGTACGCAGGAGAGAGGGGTTTTGAAGACCACCTTTCGCAAACATCAAATATTTTACAATTTCCCTTCGATTTTCAACAGTTTTCACGTAACTCCCTTGTTTTTCTTTCGGTTTTGACTGAATTCTCCTTTCCCATCCTAATTTAATTTATCTAAGAAAGTTTAAAGGGTTCTCCTTAAGGCTTATTAAAGTTGTATAAATGTGTCTACATCATCACGCTTTAAACATTTTGAAGTCTGGAGAAAATCTAACTTGATAGATCTAAGGGAGTATATCTTGCTCTACTCAAAGTTCCAACCATATTTTTTTGGGAGTATACATTTTCTGGTTAGCCCCTCTAGAAGGAAAGCCTATAAAATTTTGGAAACAAATTTACCCCCCCCCCTATGCGCAAGTAAATAGCCCGAATTAAGTATTCTCTATGAATTTCCCGTCGCTAAATTGATTTGAAGAAAAGAGTTGACATATGGAAAATTCATGTAGTATATATAATTTGTGCAATATATTTCCCCATTAGAAAGAACGGGTGAGTAAAGTGATGCCTTTTAGGAATGATATAAATAAGTATTTTAGAATTCTATAGCAGTTCTTAAAATTTTTCTAATATTTCCTTCTAGCGGGGACAATCACTATAACAGTACCATAATTTTAATTATACTGCAACAATTTAAAAGAAGTTTTACGTCTGGAAAGTTCAGTGTCGTTAACATTTCCTGGAGAAAAAAACCCAAACACAATAAACCTTTCGGTAATACCTATTGCAATATCATAACCTTCATATTGCTATTTTGGTGATGTAACACGGAAACAACAAACATGCGTCATCGCTCAAGAACGTTAATAGGTATTTTTATCTAATTGCGTCGTCTCTTTTTTCCCTCGATATTTTCCATTGTCATAGTGTATTAAAGTTGGCCTACTTTTAGTCCAGTCTCAGCCGTCCTTGCTGACTTGGCAACGCTGCAACGAACTAAAAGTTAAGATTTCTTTTTGGATATCTCACGATAATCGTGATTTTCCTTCTTTCAAAAAGAGTTGATTTTATAAAAACCTAGTCAAACTTATTCGTGCAAATAGTGCGAAGCAATTCAGTAGTTTCCATGCAAAATTGTTAATTTAATGGGTACCTGCATTTCACAAAAGCAAGAATGCAGCCAAATTTTTGGGTTTTTTTCCCTGGGTTTCCCAAATTTCTACGGTAGTCTTTTTTTTATCTATTTTTTTTTTTACAAAAAAAGCTGAATTCTAGCAAATTTTATCTTACACCAATAGGATAATGCACTATTTTTTTTAGTAAAGTAACTGAAAGGAAATAGAATAGTATAGAGCGCAAGAAAAACTACACTACTCTTAGGAATTACCTTTATTTATTTTTATTATTACTAGTTGTTTACATGTTTCAGCTTAAACATCTTTTGAAAAATCCATATAGTCTTTAAGGCCCCCAAGCTTTGACCGGTTCAAGCTCCAGAAACATGTCTCTTTAACTATGGACTCTGACGAGGGAAAGGATAGGTCACTTGAGTTTTCCCCTCTTGAAGACAAAAATGGCCTGATTTTGCAACGCTCGGTAAAAGTAGAACAATTTCTGAGAGTTAAATAGCGCATTTGCAAACCTTTGTAACCTTTCATCCTTTCCCGGGAAAGTTTAATGGTCGATTCTTGTAAAATATTAACCAGGTGAACAGGTCTCGGAGCCACAACGAACGATCCCTAGATTCTTACGTCCCTCCTAAGCACAAAAAAAAACAACAGAACGAACTAGTTGTTTTCTACGCTCATCCCCACCAGCCTTTAATCTTTTTTCAAAGAAAATCCTGCCATTAGAAAACTTTGAGCAACCTAATAAGGCATAAAAAATTAGTCAGAAATGTGCGGAAGTAAACATGTAAGAACGGGCAAAGCATCAAAAGAACAGATTTATACGCATCAAATATAACAATACTACACACATACAGATAACAATAGTACCCCTATTAGTTTACCAGCACAATCAAAGATACAACTAACTTTTGCAACATTTTGATACAACGAATTATATTTGCAACATTTCGTATGAAAGGTTATATAAAATAGAAAGTTACTAAATTTACTATTTCAAATATAAAACCCTATTTCAGCTAAGAAACGTTATAAAAGTTTTCGATGGAAAAATCTACTTCAATGTTCACAAAGAGCGCTACTGCATTAAATAGAATTGGACAATTTGGTACCCCAGTTCAATCCTAAAACAGGTTATCTTACTTAAGAAAAAACATACCTTAAAACAGAGAAAACTAGACTGGAAGGAATTGAAAATTTGCATCCAGGTGTCAATCTGCCACCACTTTTGAGAAGTTTCAAGCTCTTTCAAAATTCCCGGCAATTTTTTTTTCATAAAGGGCCATTCACAATGAGATTTTACCAATACCTAAATTTAGCTAGCGTTAACTTGAACCAATAAGAACCTTTGAAGGAATATTCTGATTGGCACCAGCCAATAAGAAATTTCGATGAAATATCTGATTGGCTAAAGTTAGCAATAGCTTTATTAAATTCTCATTGTGAATTAGCCTTAATTACTTTTTAAAGTTAAGGCAATCTGGAAATAGTTACTATTCCTGAAACTGCTTAAAATAGATTTTTTTTTTCATAAGACAGTTTCTTTCGAAACGTGTTTTTGAGTTTTGTAATGGTTCTTGCTACACGAAAAATTAAAAGAAACAGCATGTTGATATTGGCTTTATAATAAAAAACGGCCTACTAACGCGGGAGAAAAAAAGGGGGACCCACAAATACTACCAAGCCCTGACCAGTTTTCGACCAAGTGCACTTCATTTCAATCTGCCAGCACTTTTGAGAAGTTTCAAGCTCTTGCAAAATTTCCCGGCAATTTTTTTTTTCATAAGAGGCCATTCACAATGAGATTTTACTAATACCGAGATATAGCTAGCGTTAACTTGAACCAATAAGAATTTTTCATGGAATATTCTGATAGGCACCAGCCAATAAGAAATTTCGATGAAACATCTGATTCGAGAAAAAAGCATTCATTTAACGAAATTCGATTCGTTTCGTAATTCGATTCGTAACGAAGACGACAAAAAAAAATCACCCTACATAATATATAGTTTACAAAATATGAAGAGCTTTCACCCCCTCATCGCCTATAATATATACTGCACCCATATTCATGGATTTAATGGGTTGAATTCATAATTCTTTCAGTCATTTAATTAACATGAAGCACCTCACATAGAAAATTCGAAAAAATGGGCCTCTATACTCGTGAGTTTCATTGGATAAACGGTCTATAAAACAGATCAATTTTTTACGGACAGTACACATGTTTAGGAAGGAAAGCTATGTTGCGCGCCAGCATGGCTTCTGAGACTCCTTTATATAGTTTTCATCATATCTACTCCACATCATTTCGGCCTGTTCTGGTCGAGATTGCTGTTCTGGACAAACTTCGACAAATCAACACTAGTGTGGTCTTTATTTATACTTTAAAAAGGCTCCACATCTTTATATTTTCGGTCGGATGAACCCTCGTTCGATAATCTGTATAATCTATAACAAGGCCGTATCCAGGGGGGGGGGTTACCCGGTTTGAACCCCCCCCCCAAATTTTTGACCGAGTCGAAAATAAGTCGAAAATTAGTTAAACCTAGGTAAAAATCAGTAAAATTAGTCGAAAACTGAGTAAAAAATTAGTACCCCCCCCCCCGAAAAAAATCCTGGATCCGCCCCTGATCTATAAGACTAAGCATTCATTCGCCAGCATTCATTCGGTGCGGAGCTTTGTGTGCGTAAGAGGTGATTGCTGTATCATTTCAAGGCGCGGGCTTGATATTGTTTATTTTGGAATTGTTTGAAAATGGGCCCCTCTGGTTTTTTATCCTCTGAAGAAAGAGGCCCCTGTGAGTAAGTTTTCGTTATATGGATTTTTAGAGGAGATCTAACAATTATGAAGGAACTTATTGTTAGTAATAAGGAATTTAAGTATGACGTCACTTACAAAGGATTATTTCGATCAGAAGCATCAAGAGCTTAAGCAGTTGGTGGCTAGTCTTGAACAAGGAATTGATGTTCTCTACTAGGAAAATTCTCAACCTTGAAAAGAAAATCTCGTTTTGAAATCAGAATTAATCAATATAAAAAAGTTGTGCCTGCATTCAGAGCTTGCATCTGAAAGGCATAATCTTTCTATTCATAGTATTCCCGTTGTATCTAGGCAAAGTGCAGAAATTGCTATTTGCGAGCTTTTGACTGATATCGGGTAGCAAATGCTGACTATTCCATTTGTGAAGTGCTATCGCTTTAACTGTAATAGACAGAAAGGGGCTTCAACTAGGTCTTCTGCTAGGAATAAGATTGAGCCTATTATAGTCACGCTGACTAGCATTACTGACAAGGATGATATTATGTGGAACTTTGGAAAGCTCAAAGGATCTCGTAAAAGTATCAGTTGCGATTTACCTCGAGACCTAGCACGTCGCCGTAAAGAACTTTTAGCGTACGGATATAGTCTACGCACTTCTGCTATTCCGTCAGTGAAGGTGGCCAAAACCAGAGTTATGTCAAAAGGGACTAACATTTGGCTTGGAGCTAAGAAAAAATCGAAAGTTAAGAACTGGACACGTGTAGAGGAAACTTGTTTTGATCTGTTTATGATTTTTGTTATTGTGTATAACGCAGTCATTCCTTCACGTGTGAATAAGGAATGATTTTCGCTCCGTTTTTTCATTGTGTTATTTCATCAGGTTCTTTTTTTTTTTTTTTTTCTTTTTTTTTAGTATAATTATATTTTAATTGTCATATTTATTATAATATGTTGTGGTCCTGCGTGTGTGTGAATCTCCCGGATGATTTCATCGGTGATCCCTTTTCCTCTTTTTTTGTTTTTCTTTTATTTCTTTTTTTGTCTCTCCATTGCTCCTTACTTTGGATTCAGTTGTTTTGGGTTTACTTTTGTTTTTCAGTTTCATGTGTGCACAAAAATGAGTTCAGCGTTACTTCTGAATAGATGCCATAGCTCTGCTGTGATGTCGTTAACCTTTGATCTGGTGAGTTTGGTCGCGGAGCGGATCTACCATCCACCGTAAGTAAAATGATTAATTCTTTTGGTGACCAGGGTGATTTCAATTCTTTGGTAGGACGTTTTGTTGAGTTACAAAATAATCCTTTAGATATAGAAAGTATGAATAATAATTCAGTTGGAAATAGAAATAGGAATTATAATGATCCTAAATCGGTTATTGAAATTAAATATATTTCGCAATTAAATGGTTCTGCCTCTTCTAAACAAGATTGTATTTTCTCTGTGCTTCACCTAAACATTCAGGGACTTTGCTCCTCTTTTGATGAGCTAAAATGGATCGTCAGTGGTGGAACTCCAGATGTTATTGGATTATGTGAAACTTTCCTGGATTCAAAAAAAGATATGCTTTTAGATATCCAAAGATTTAGGATGTAGAGGATGAACCAGAAACAGATGGCGAAAGGTGGCCTTGCCCTGTATATTGCCGATCATCTTGTATATAATTTCCGAAGTGATTTGAGTAGAAATGAGGAAGGAATCTTTGAATCCCTTTTTATTGAGATTAAGTCAGGTTGTAAGGATTTAGTTGTCGGTTTGGTTTACAGATCCCCTAGTGGATCTATTCCTTTGTTTATGAAAATTCTGGAAGAGGTTTTGGACTTAGTCCAAAAACATCCTTGCGAACTAATCCTTATGGGGGATTTCAACCTTAACCTGCTGGATCAAAATTCTGCTTCGGCAGCAGATTTTTTGTCAATGATGCTTTCTGCGTGAACTCTACCTTCAGTTTGTATACCAACCCGAGTTACTGAGATGCATGCATCACTTATTGATAATATTTTTTCGTCACTAGATGTCTTAGATAATTCGGTGATGGTTAGTGATATTTCTGATCATTTCCCTGCTATTTCACGATATAGGACTGCTGATCGACCGCAACGTAAAGCTTCGCCATCTAATCTCCCATTTTTCCGTTTTGGTGTCAGTGAGATCAGTCTACTTAAATCTCGTTTGACTGATCAGCCATGGGATAGTTTGGATTCTGAATCAGATTTTAACCGCTCTTTTGATTTCTTTTATGATTCAGTAAAAGAAGGTATCCTATGAGTATGCCACCAGAATCCAGCGCTTCATAACTCGAAAAGGATAGTACTGCTGAATCCGTAGATGACTCCAGGTCTCCATAAAAGCTGGAAAAGGAAAAATTATCTGTGGAAGCTATGCAAGGCTTCGTCATCTGCTTCTCATCATCAGCGGTTCAAGGCCTATAGGAGTATATTTAATTCTCTGTGTCGTAAGGCCAAGTCTCAGTATTATCACAGGAAATTTTCTGATTGTGGAAAAGATTTTGGGAAGACATGAAAAATTATTCATCCTTTACTTAGACCTACTTCCCCTCCGTCCTCAGTTTCCACAATGTTATTATACGATGGTAAAATTGTCCAAGGAGAAGAAAATGTTCAGCTAGAGCTTACGCCTTATTTTGCTAATATAGGAAAGACGACTGCTTCCTCTGTGAGCTCTACAACTCCTTGTTGCGATTTCAGAGCCTATCTTGGACCCCCATGTTTAAAGTCAATGGTCTTGAACCCTAATTCTGAGTTTGAGGTAGCTCGGATTATAAATGTTCCTAAAGGTTAGTCATCTTCAGGGCCAGACAGAATTCCCATAAGGGTTATCTGTGCCATTCTTCCTGCTATTCTGTCACCTTTGACAAAGCTTGTCAATCTGTCTTTCGAGACAGAAATTTTCCCTGAATCACTCAAGTGAGCTAAGGTTATAGTGCTGTATAGAGGTGTGTCCCGGAGTGATCCTGCTAATTTTAGGCCAATTTCTCTTTTATCTGTTTTCAGCAAAATTATTGAGAAGGCTATGCTATCCAGCTTCTTAGTTTTCTGGATATCAAAAAATTTTTCAATGATTTCCAGCTCGGATTCTGAGTGAATCACTCTACAGAGCATGCTTGCGCATCTCTCTTGAATTTCAGTCATTCGGCAATAGATTTCGGTTTTCTCCCGGCAGCTTTATTTTTGGATGTTTGTAAAGCTTTTGATTCTTTGACTCATCAGATTCTTCTTTGGAAACAATCGCATATTGGTATAGGATCAAATGCTTTTTCTTGGTTTGAGTCATATCTTTCTGGTAGACTTATTTCAATTGATCCGCTTTTCCGGAGCCCTTCTGAAGTAGAATATGGCATCTCCCAGGTATCTGTTCTTGGCCCCGTTTTATTTCTGATTTAAATCAATGATCTGATTTCAGCCGTTAAGAACACCGGTCCTCTATTACGCTGCAATCTGTGTCATCCGGATGTTCCTTCGTGTCCCAATGCTACTTCTAATGAAGATTGCCTCGTTGCTTTTGCTGACAGCAGCATTTTTGGGACTCTAGGGAAGCTGGAATGTGATATCAGGTCAAATCTGGTGGCAATATTCGAGAGAGTAGTTTCATGGTTTGAGGCGAATTACTTGGCCTTGAATGTTACCAAGTCACATTTTCTTATTTTTTCTCGAATTGGTGTAGCTTTCCCTCAACTGACACAGCTTCAGGTGTCACAAGGCTCCTTGTGTAGACCAAAGAATCGGTTGGTCTGGTTTCTTGGTATCCTGTTTGATGAGAACCTTTCGTTTAGACACCATATAGCCATGATTAGGGTTAAGGTCTCACGGAGTTTGGGTGTCATTCGAAAACTCAAACACACCTTTCCTGGATCTATTCTGAAGCTCCTTTTCTCTGCCTTGTCCAGTCATATGTCTCTTATTGCCCCATAGTATGGATGTCTACTTTTCCTTCTACACTGCGGTCGCTTTCTGTCATGTATACCAAAACAACGCATCTGGTTATGGACACCCAATAGTATTCCCCAAGACCGCGTCTAAATCTAAAGTATATATACACTATTTATTGTGCGTATTTTTTTTTTACTCAGCTTCATTGAGATCTTCCAAAATCCCTTAAAAAAACTTCTCATTTTATTTCTGATTCAGCTCTATATAACCTTCGTTCGTCACATAACATCTGCATTCCTCCTACTCCCACTGTTGGGTCAGATTTCAATCCCCTCATCGCTTGTCATCAGGTTTGGAACTCCCTGCCTTCTTAAGTACAGAAATGCCACTCGTTTGGCACTTTCAAGAGGATTCTTAAGGACCATTTAGTTAAGAATCAAACAGAATAGTTTTTTTTTTTTGTGGAGTTGATGTCCCCTGAATGTTTAGTTTTGTTTTATGGTTGTCTTCTCCGCGGTATGACTCCCAGGCCTCTGGTATGGTCTCTTTTTAATTTTATATGTTGTTTGGCGATTGATTTCTTTTTTATGGTTGTTTGGATATATTGTATTTTCTTTTTTTTTTCTCATTCCCACTTGTATCCCTGGCCATGGAGCTTTTCGAGGGGGATTTGGAGTGTTGTGATTGGATTGTGTATGTATTGTGGAACAAAAATTCGGGAAAAAAACTCTGAACTAACGGTTTGATTCGATACCTCTTGAAAAAAACAACACAAAATCTCGTAAAGACAAGAAATTTCGCATTTTTCTAAGTAGTTGCTTTAGAATTTTCGTTCATCATAAATTTTATTACGTATTTTAATCAAGGTCACACCCCCCTTTTTTAGGGGTGTGGGGCTGCTAATAGCTTTTTATGAGCAATAGATTTGATCGTGTTCTATGAACGCTTCGCCTGTTCCTTTATATTCATAGAACAGGGACAAAATTAAAATTATTGAACAAAATTAAAACATGGAACAAAATTAAAATTATTTGTTCAATGGCAACTATAGTAGGAAACATGGAATTATTTAAAGGGCAGGGATCAAACTTAAAAGGGATTGACTCATCCTTGAAGCTTCGACAATAGCATCCTTTGATCATTATTAAGTGTTCTGTGACTCACCAAATTATGTAAATTCAGTCGTTCAGAGCCCAATCTATTTAAGTCCATAAAACAAACGAGAGAGAACATTAATTCGCAAAGAGAGGATCGTTTAGAACTTACATTTTTAAATTTATAAAATTTCATAAAAGTAACAATCATTGCTTTCTGACCACAAAAATAACAATGGTTAGTAAACTAGACGTTTTCAATGAAATGTATATATATATATATATATATATATATATATATCATTTTTCGGAGAACTACTTCGCTGAAAATTATAATAAACTGACAAAAAAAAAAAAAAAAAAAAAAAAAAAAAAAAAAAAAAAAAAAAAAAAAAACACATTCCCGACTTTTGTGAACGTATACAGCTTTTTTTTTAAAAAGTTGAAAACTGTGAAACCGAGACATTTATATGAAAGAAACAATAACAGTTTTTTGTTGAATTATAATAAGGGCAGAGTTGAAACTGGGAAAAGCTTTGACTTATCATTGAAGATCTGAAGCTGAAAATGATACTTTTAAGCCATTTAAAGCATTTGGCTACTTAGAGACCACTCTCGTGTTTGTGGGAGTACTGCTTTTAACGTTTCTCACTTAGATGCATTACATTTTAAAATTTAAGCATCTTTACTGAAACGGTTCTATTAGAAAAAAGAGATTTAGCATGGTTTTTGGCCTGGGACAGATTGGAATTAAACAATGTACCCAGGGTTGTATCCAGAATTTTTGTTTGGGAGGGAGCCTTTTTTTTGGGTGGGGAGTAAAAAGAAATTTTTTAAACACATCAAAATGTGTTTAAAAGCCGGACAAACATTTCGTGATAGGGTCAAAACCCCTGACCCCCTGGATACGGCATTGAATGTATCTATTTAGTTCATTTCCAAGATTAGAATTACGCTCAAAGAGTGTGGGAAACTTATAAGAATAGAAGCCGGCGTCGAAAACAAAAATCATGCAACACCGTTTACCGTTTGGCGACTTTATTCTTTTTTTTAGCTTCTCCTTGGCTACTCCATGCTTGTTTTTGTAGTTGCTTTAAAATATAAGGAAAGGTAAAGCAGGCACAATTCTGTCACAAATAGGCCTACCAGCTGGAAGTCAATTAACCTACTTAACCTGCCAAGATTCTTCCAAGATAAACTAAGCCTATTCTGTGCAGATTGTATTTTGACTTAAAATAATTCTTGAAGAGAAAAAAACAATGCTGACATATGCTGCTTATAGCGATTAGGCACTTGTGTATTATACGACACTCACTCAAGTGCTTAATTTAATTGAACCTGTTTCTTTGACGCTCAATACTAATGAAATATCACAAAATATGATAAAAAAAAGTAATACTTTAGAAACAAAGACCCCCCCCCCGAGATTTTTCTGGCGCCCTCTTTCCCTGTTTTTTCTTCTTTTTTACTCTGTTTTTTAGAATAGATTTGTCAATTTGGTCAATTATTGACACCTTTGTCACATTGGCCCCACCAAGATTTGCTCATTAACACCCTTGTCACAATCCCCCCCCCCCAAAGATTTTGTTCTACATCCGCCCCTGCGCTAAGCTGAAAGAAACTAACGAAGAAACTGGTTAATTCTTGAGTTTTAGACAGCGTACACTTGAGTGAGTAGCTTATAATACACAATTACCAATTTGCTTTAATCTGTTAATTGTCAAATTTTCTAGTTTTTTAGTGAAGTCACAAGACCTCCCGCTATACTGTCACAAGACGTCGCGTCTTGAATTGACGTCACATCTTGAGGCTACAGGACAATTGTCACTGACGTCACAAGACATCACAAATTACTGTAAGCGGTGCCAGCAGGTTTTGTCCCTTTCTTTCCAATTTAAGTCGTAGAAAATCCAACTCTTAACGAGTTGGAAAAAGATCCCCTGGACTTCAGAGTGTGCTCCAAGTTTCTCTGAACAACTCTTGCCCGTTCCCAGAAGCCTGAACTTAATTTAGGAATTACAAATTGAGATCCCTTGGACCGAGGAAAGCTAAGAAACTGAGTCAACCCGGAAAAACCTTCCTTTTTTTCTATAGAAATTGGTTGCTAATATACAAAGAACACTTCAGGGTTAGGAGAAATTAGTTAAGAGGTCTTGTAGTGGCACAGTGGGATTGATCCATGCTTGGTACTACAGGACCCGAAGTTCAAACTCAGCTGCAAACAACCTGACCGTAAATTTGATTCCGGTGATGAGATTATGCAAAAGCTTCTCCATAACAATACAAAGAAGAAGAAGAAGACTAGGTAAAGGAGGAATGTTGCCTTACAGCTTTGGGACTGTGACTGCAAATTGGCAGACGCACATGCCACATACAAATAACCTTACTTTGTTACTGCACTACGAGATAAGTTTTTTACATCACGGGGAGGGGACCTGGACCCTAACGCTTATCTTTGGCTACGCTATGGCCAACGCCTAAAAACAAAAGGTATCTTAATAAAATGAACAAAGTGAATTGGGATTTTTAGTCCTTTACAAAATCAAACCATAAACAAAATGTGGGCAAGTTGGTTGTCCGACTCTACTCATAAAAATTCACCCGGGTCTTTTCTGATTCCAAAAGTGTATCATTTCTTTCCCCATTGATAACTATTTGCATTTCTTGTTCCCACTCAGGCACTTAAGCAGGCATTTCTTTAGAGAAGAGATATGGTTCTAGAATGTAGGCGCTTCGAAAGGCAGAAAGATTTGTTAAATGTTTTCGAGAGGATTTGCGCAAGCAAATTTCCACGAAGCTTGTAAAATTTCCAGAAAAATAAAATTTCTTCTCATATTGTACATGGTTCTAAAATAGAACTGTCCTGGCTAGGAAAGTGATTTTTTTTTTCAGAACAATTTTATTTTGTACTCCTGCAGAACATTAAGTTACCTCTCAGAGAGTCGAAGGACAAAAATTGATATCTTTTCTAAATATCTTGGAAATAATTCGGGAAAAGTTAATTTTGAATGCCAAGTTCAGATTTTGTTATTTTTTGTTCCTGAAATTTCGGTTTGATGCCTATGGAACTTTTGGTATCAAAAGTATCCGTATTGAGAATTTTGGGTGCCTATTCGACTCATCGTATGCCAAACACCAAGCTGTGCGAATAACATTGTTCTATCCCAATTTCAGCAGATGTTGAAATGAAGGAGAGGTTGAGATGGTTAAGACAAGTTTCACGGATGACAGATTGCCAAAGATTATTCTTTTTAGCCAACTATCTGGGGCTAAACGGAAAACAGATCGTTCCCGAATAGGGTGGGAGAAGGTCACAAGGAAGAATTTAAAGGAGATCGGAACTTCATGAGAGAGGGTAAAGAGTGCAGCTTGAAATAGATTGGGTGGAGGAGTGCGCGCAGCTGTGTTGGCCTCAGGCGACTTGGTGCTGCAATAAGTTTTAAGTAGGAGCAATAAAAAAATGCTGATAATTTGAATAACAAGTGCCCAGAAACTTGGGAAAATTTAAGATTTTGGAGCAGGGCCCAGACTTCGAGACCCTCCCCCTGCATACATCCCTGTTCCTAATCTAAAATCTGGACTGAAAGTTTGTGATTAGGCTGAAACTTCTATTTGAATAAAGTGATTTGTTTAATAATTACTATAATTCTGGAACCGTTGATCAATAGTGATGTGCTATCCTGTCAAACACGTGCTATTACCATAAATAAGATTGGGCAAGCTAGATACCCAACTGTTTTCTTAAAAACCTATCCAATTCTTTTCTGATTTCAAATTTGTGTGGTTTCTAACACCGGTGATATCTATACATTTTGTTTGCAAACTAAAATTTGAATTGAAGGCCGTCAATTGAGTTTGAACTCGAGAAAAAGAATGTGCAAATTTCAATAAAGCAATTTGTGAAACAATTACTTTAATTCTAGAATCCTTGATCAGTGGCCAATTTTTTTTTAAGTAGCGACTAGTCATCCACTCATAAGAATCCGAGTACCGTTGCACGACAACAAAACACCCGCAGTTGCAGTGTTTTGAACCAAGTTAGATGAGCCAACGACCGGCCTTCGCAGTTACTACGGTGGTTAATATCATACAGAAACTGCGCAGTATTCAGTCACAGAACAGTGTGTTCTGCCATGAACTTGTCTAACGCCTAGAATGCGGAAAGACCCAAAACATGCAGTCAAATCTGAGAAAAAAACAAAACAAAACAGAATCGCATTGTTCAGGAACTGGATAATTGCGGGTATAATTTTGTCACCATCTCCGAGATAAGCGTCAAACTGATTTTCTAATATCTGTTCATGCTTAATTCATACTGACATACTTTACTTTAACAGAAGCAGTTGACTTGGACCAATAAAAACTGCCTACATTAACCATAATAAATTCCAAACTTGATGGACAAAAGTTAAGGTAGGAGTATGGAACATGGGCGCCCATAAGGGAGGCAGGGGGGTGTCCGACCCCCCTGGATGAATGATGCTGCCTTATTTTTATATTTTTGTTCTGAGATTTTCTATTATATAGCTTTAAAAGTGCCAATTAGACGAGTTTGCCCCCCCCCCCTGGAATTCAGCTTATGGGCGCCCATGGTATGGAATAATTTCTAAAATGCTAGCATATACTTGTAATCATTAATATTTGCACGAAGCGAAAAAGGCGTCCATAAAGAGTCTGTTTTTACAGCATGTACACGAAATTTTTTTTCTTTTTTTAACCTGGTTCTTGAAATTTTCTTTAGCCCTATCAAAATCAAGCACCGTATATGCATATGACTCTCCTATTGTGAGCAGACATAACATCAATTCTCATTTCAATGTTTGAACACAAAAAAGAAGGAAAGCTTATAGGACAAGTCCAGAAACGCAGGTTGGGTCTGGAATGAGGAAGGGAGCTTAACCAACAAATCTAAAAAAATACAATTGTCCTACAAGTGTTGAAAGAATTATACATTTTGGATTACCCCCCCCCCCCAAAAAAAAAAACACACACACACACACTTGTGGAGTGTATTTAAGAATACTGTGCTGTATGACCTATTTTTTGGCTTATAACAGATTTATTATTATTATTGTTATTATTCTATATCTGAGTTTGGCATCGGCAGAATGTTCAAATAACGAGTTGGCAGTTTTTGAGAGTCAAATTATTTTAGAGCCATGATCACACCTACTCACACCTCCATAAGGAGCTTTTTAAAAGGCAAAGAACCCAAAACTCCCACAAGACTAGATTTTCACCAGTCTTCGAAACGTGAAAACTGCTCGAGTCTCACCATCTCAGAAAAATAAATAAGTAATGAGCAAACGACGGCCCATAGTAACAAGAAGTTTAAAAACGCATTTTTTAATAAACAGTCTAGTGAGAAACTTTCAAACAGCTCAGGTAACGAACTGTAAGTAAGGAGCGGATCGACTCAATAGCAACCGAAGCTCTAAAAATAGAATTTTGATATCAGTATATACATCAAAAGAATCAGCTTAAATGCAGATTCCAAATATAAAGGCTATATCATAAGAATCATATTTTTATGCTGATTTCAAATATATAAGTTTCATCAAGCACACAATCAGATTCAGCGTATCAAAGAACCCTAGAGTAGATGTTTCAAGCTCCTATTTGCAAAAATGTGGAATTTTGTATTTTTTTGCCAGAAGAAAGATCACGGATGCGTGTTTATTTTTTATTATTTTTTTTTCCCAGGGGTGATCGTATTGACGCAGTGGTCCTAGAATATCACGGGAGGGCTCATTCGCACGTAAATTAAAAGTTTTAGTGCCCTTTTAAATTGCCCAAAAAAAATGGAGGGCAACTAGGCCCCCTCCCATACTCATTTTTTACCAAAGTCACCCGATCACAATTTTGAGATAGCCATTTTGTTCAGCATGGTCAAAAAACATAATAACTATGTCTTTGAGGATGATTAATGCCCCAAAGTCCCCGGGGGAAGGGCTGCAAGTTATGAACTTAGCCCAATGTTTACATATAGCCTAATATCAGTTATTGGGAAGTATACAGACGATATCAGGGGGATTTTTTCTGGTAGTGGGGGTGAGTCAGGGTTCACATGGGAAGATCTTTTCATGGGGAAGGGACATGAAGGGGGCACCGGATTTCCCATGTATTATAAAAAAACGATCAGAAATTAAATAAAAAAAAACAAGTTATTTTTCATCTGAAAGTAAGGAGCAACATCAAAGCTTAAAACTAAAAGAAATTATTACGTATATGATCGGGTTCGCTCCCTAGTCAATGCCTCGCTCTTTACGCTAAAGTATTTTTTAGTACTTTCATCAGAACTGTTTATTCTAATAACGGCATTTGTGATTAAGCTTAAAACTAAAAATTCTTAAAAATTCTTAAAATTCTTAAAGAATTGGAACAAAATTTGAACTTTAGCGTAAATAGCGAGGTATTGACTAGGGAGCGAACCCCCTAATATACGTAATAAAAATTAGTTAATTAGTAAGTTACGTGTGTTTGTTATTAATAAAAACGTTTTTAAATAAAACTAAACCACTTTCAAGAAAGCAATTTAACCAAAAAAAGTAAAATTAATATGCAAACTTAGTTTTAATTATTCATGTACGGTGAGCCAAAAGCAAAACCTGCATTAATCCAAAATAAGTCAAATTAATATGCAAATTTCATTTTAATTATTCATGTATGGTGAGCCAAAATCAAAGCTACATTAATTCAAAAACGTTCAGAAATTAAATAAAAAAAAGTTTTTTTTAACTGAAAGTAAGGAGCGACATTAAAACTTAAAACAAACAGAAATTATTCCGTATATGAAAGGGGCTGTCCCCTCCACACAGCCTCGCTCACAACTTTATTTTTAAAATAATAAAAAACTTTAGCGTAAAGAGCGAGGCTTTGAGGGGGGGACAGCCCCTTTCATATACGGAATAGTTTCTGTTCGTTTTAAGTTTTAATGTCGCTCCTTACTTTCAGTAAAAAAAAGGCTCACCATACGTGAATAATTAAAATGATATTTGCATATTAATTTTACTTTTTTTGGCTAAAAGGCTTTCTCAAAATTTTGATCTGACGTAACTTACGAAATAACTTACGTAACGAACTTCTATATTCGTATATTATTACGTGAATGAGGGGTTCTCCCCTAGTCAATACCTCGTTCTGTACGCTAAAGTTCAAATTTTGTTCCAATTCTTTAAGAATGACCCCCTGAATCACAAACGCCGTTTAATTAGAATAAATAGCTCTTTTGAAAGTACTAAACAAACTTTAGCGTAAAGAGCGAGGTATTGGAAAGGGGGAGAACCCCTCATATACGTAATAATTTCTGTTCGTCTTAAGTTTCAATGTTGTTCCTTAATTTCAGTTAAAAAAAAATTGTTTTTTATTTAATTTCTGATCGTTTTTTAAAAATAATGCTGGAAAATCCGACGCCTCCTCCTCATAGAAATGTTCCTTCCCCCATGACAATATCCTCCATGGAATAATGTTCTCACGTAGCCCCCTCCTGCGACCCCCCTCCCCACCTGAGAAAATCCCTCCTGAAAACGTCTGCATACTTCCAAATAACAAATACTATATGTAGCCTAAACATGGGCAAAGTTCATAACTAGCAGCCCTTCGTCAGGGGACTGTGGGGGATTAAGTCATCCTCAAAGACATATTTATTAGGTTTTCGACTGTGCTGAACAAAATGGCCATCTGAAAATTTTGATCGAGTGACTTTGGGAAAAGATGAGTGGATGAGGGGGCCTAGTTGCCCTCCAATTTTTCGGTCACTTAAAAAGGGCACTATAACTCTTGATTTCCGTTCGAATGAGCCTTTACACGATATTCTAGGACCACTGGGTCGATGCGATCACCCCTGGGAAAAAAAACAAAAAACAAATGAACACGCATCCGTGATCTTTCTTCTGGCAAAAAAAGCAAAATTCCACATTTTTGCATATAGGAGCTTGAAACCTCTATAGTAGGGTTCTCTGATACGCTGAATATGAAGGTTTGATTTTCATTAAGATTCCATCATTTTTAGGGGGTTTCATCCTTATCTCGAAAATAAGGTAAATTTTTTCAGACTTGTAACTTTTGATGGGTAAGATCAAACTTGACGAAATTTTTCATCAAGTATTAAACTTGATGAAAAGATTATACTTGATGAATTTTTTCAGGCTCGTAACTTTTGATGGGTAAGAATAAACCTGATTAAATATTTGAAATCAGCATAAAAATCCGATTCTTTTGATGTATCTACTGGTATCAAAATTCCGTTTTTAGAGTTTCGGTTACTATTGAGCCGGGTCGCTCCTTACTTACAGTTCGTTACCACCAACTATTTGATAGAATTGTACTTGGTAGAAAGACCGAGTATATCAGTTAAAGGGGAAGCTATTATACAATATATTTGAAGGAAGGGTATTAAGATTTGAAGCTTGATTAAGAATTACGAAATAGAGCAAAAACATACGACTATAAATTGTGTAAATATTATTGTGACCAAAGAAGCATTTCACAATACAAGATAGGACTTTTTTTTACCAGGTCAGGGCAAATAAAATCAATAAGTGACTTGGAGAAATATATCCACCCATGCAGAATGTGAGGGCTTGAAGTTCAAACCCACAGAAAGCTCATTTTTTTACGATTTTCCTGGTAATATCCAATAGTTTTCTTATTAATTGCCCTTTTGATCTTCAGACGTATCCCCCCCCCCGCCCAACTGCAAATGCATATGAGCATTTTGATAAATGAACCAATAAATTCTTCTTTTTAGATACCAAAAAAGCAAAAAAGGTACCCAAAGAATAAAATTACACACACACACACACACACATATATATATATATATATATATATATATATATATATATATATATATATATATATATATATATATATGAAGTGCAAGATAGCGCAAGAAGATGCAATGCAAAATAAGTGCATAATGGCAGCGTCATGTGCCAAGTCCCATTTAATGCTTGACAAATGGCACTCATAAATTGAATGGTATCAAAACAATAGCTTTCAATATGGCCAGGTTCGGCACAGCTAAGCATGCAGAAGGAGATATCTTCCGTGTAGCGGGATTTAAAGTAAGCAAAGACAAACGCTGGAAAGACCTGTGATGGCGTGGGTATCCAAATCACAAAACATTCCTTTTTAATTTTTTTTTTAATATCCAGAAAAATGTTTCCGGTAAGATTCCAGGAACCGTTTATTATGGCAACTAAATGACTAGAATGCATAGATTAAGAAAAATGTTTGGAATCCATTAGGTATCTACGGACATTTACCAAGCAAATAAAAAAAAAAAAAAACAAGCTGAGGAACTTTCATATTTGGAAAAATAGCTGAAAGTACAGAGCATTTTATGACAAGAAACTTAGTAAAAAGTGCAAATAACCATCAATGAGTCATAAATACAACTTTTTTTTTCGCAATTCAAAAGGGCAATACATCATTCAACCAGAAGTAACTTTAAGTCATGTCTAGGCACAACTCCAAATTAGGCTTACACTATTTTTTGTCCTTTGAAAAGTCTTCATTTAGTTGTCTAGATTTTACATATTTCTAAGTCACCACATCAATTTACAGAGCAGTGGCAACATGCTTTTCTTCGACACAATACAAGGCACATGCTTTTTTCATGCATTCTTGCCGAGCTATTCCTTCTACTTCCATTCCTTCTACTTCCATCTTAGGAGATATCAACTGATGTAGTATTTACGCACTGATCCATTATAAAGAGAATTGCACGACTTGCAATTCAAATGATCTTATCATACTTGCAGGAATAGGTGCAAGCGAGTAAAGAGCGAACCGTAAAAAAAGCTGAAAAATATACATGTTTTAGAAAAAAAGATTATCTAGTGAGAAAAGTTGTCATTTGCGGCTGATTCAGGAATGCTAACTATTATTTTGATCAATCTCATTGATAAGAACTTATAAAAAATTAAGAAAGAGCCTGACCTCCCCCCTCCATAAAAACAAAAAGGCATCAGATTTAAGTAAAAAGTGCCCCATGGCTGAAAAACACATACAGGAAAACTCAGCCCCTCACCTTGAACAACAAGGAATGTCACTTTTTTGCAAGGGTAACACTGATGTCTCCCCCTCCCCTCAGAGATGATCACATCAAACCAGGTCGTAGAATGTTAGGAAGGGGGTAATTTTGAAAGGAAATTTAATTGCCTTTATATGTAACAAAAGTGATCGCACCACAGTAGAGTGGCATTTTCCTTCATTTTGTGCTCCCAAATATCAATTTCTGCCCAAAGAAGGTCAAATGTCAGACAATGAAAATCCTGAAATAACCAATCGATTCTTCATGATTAAACACTATAAATGGCAGTTTTTTAGCCCCCCTCTCCCTCTTGATAAACCACAGTAAAGGGTCATTTTCTGCCTCTTTGTGCTGCAGAAAAACATTTTCTGCCAAAAAAGGGGCAAACTGCCAGGGAATGCAAATTCTAATAGATTCTATATATTTCGCACGGTCTGAAATTCTGAACAGGCGATTTTTAGCCCCCCCCCCAATCTTGAAAAACGATTCTAAGGTATGAAGTGCATGCGGCAGTGCACTGCCGCATTTACAACATGGAGACGATGGTATCCGTATTTATATGCAGAAATAATCAGCTGATATCGCCTTGAATGCTGCAATGCGTACTGTAAAAAAAAAAGATTTCAAAATTTTTTGCTCGAATTCAAACAAGTAAAAAAAATCCAATTTTTCTGTTGAAATTGTGACTTGCTTATTGAATTCCAAATTATTGAAATTAGTAAGATTTATGCACTTTCAGTGGAAAAAAAGTGATTTTTGACACAAATAGGTTATATTAATCAAAATGGCTTGGACTTCAACAGTAGATTGAAATTTGTTGAATATCATATTGAATTTGACTATGGTGCCATTTAAAAAGAATTTATGCACAAATGTTCATATATATATGCATACATTTAAGTACAAACATTTTAGCTTATAGTTAATGTTTCGGAGTAATAGAAGAATATCATATGAATTTTTTTAATCACTTATAGCTTATGGAATAGTTACAGTGTATTAATAAATAAAAAACAGTCTTTTTGGCCTTTTCTATACAAACACAAGATCGGACTTATTAAATGTTAATATCATGCTTTACGGGACTATTTATGTAATATAATTACTTGGGTTTCGCTGGAAACCGATGATTCCACTAAACTTCATGATGAGTCGAAAAGTCTGCCACTGAGCAGGGGAAGGACTTGTTCGGGCTCATATCTTAAACTGGTCATTGAGGACCATTCCTGGCAGCTGTTAGAACATCCAACTAGTTTATTGTTCAACAAGATTGTAGGCCTAATAAACTGAACAGCGATAGTGATGGAAATCCAATTAACATTAAACATCCAACATGTTGTGTTTGTGTTTACAAATTCAATTCGGGTATGGCAATTCAAGATTTTGTTTCTCAAAAGCTTGGATATTCAGTAATAATAATGGAATTCCAAAATAGTCTCTAATATTCAATTTAAGCTGTTGAAATTCAGATGTTGCTGTTGATAAACATTACAAAAAATTTTTTTTGAATCTCGAACAGTCATTTTTAAAGAGTACCAAGATTAGTGGTCCATCATTAGCAGATGATGACTTTTTAAAGTAAAGTTCTTTACTAGGTTGCAGCTATTGCTGGAACAAATGAAAAAAGACATACCACAGACGAGTGGCTTTTTCTGACAATTTGTTCCACAAATTATCAATTTTTGCATAAAGCCGTTTTTCACTGTAAAAAAAAAATACTTTCCAACAAAATCTTTTGCTCGAATCCAAATAAGTCAAAAAATTCAATTTTTCTGCTGGAATTGTGACTTGCTTATTGAATTCCTATAAATTATTGAAATTATTAAGATTTTTGCACTTTTCAGTAGAAAAAATGTAATTTTCGATGCAAATTGGTTATATTAACGAAAATAGTTCGGACTTCAACAGTAGATTGAAATTTCTTGAATATCATAGTGGAATTTGACTATGGTGCCATTAAAGAGAATTTATGCACAAATGTTCTTATAAACACGCATAAATTTATCTACAAACATTTTTAGCTTATAGTTAATATTCTGGAGCAATAGAAGAAAATCATATGAATTTTTTAATCACTTATGACTTATAGAATAATTACAATATATTAATAAATGAAAAACAATACCTTTTGGCCTTTTCTATACAAACACAAGATCGGCCTTTATTAAATTCTAATATCATACTCAGTGCTTCCACTATGTCGGATTTTTCCGACATTGTCGGATTTTCGGCCCTCTTGTCAGACAAAAAACTATCGTGTCGGACTTTGGAATTTTGTCGGATTTTCAGTAAAAAACGGATATTTTTCGGATTTGTGTATTTTTCTAGAGTGCTGGAGTCTCCAACTCCAATAAAAAAGGATTTTCAAACTAGTAAAATTAGAAGGCCAATTCTGTTAGGGATTTTCAGAAAGTCATTAGCCTTAGCGGCGACAGTTTGACAAGGTACAATTTTGGAAAATTTGCACATGCTGTGCTTCAGTCTGCTCTGATATTTCAGTTAATTTCAAGATCTGAAGAAAGTTAAGGTGATACTTTTTTCCAAGGCCAGTATAAGATTAGAAAGTCTATTGCCAACATAGTAGCCTAAAGGAGAGCTAGGCAACCATGGTTTAGTGACACCATGTGCTTCACAGGTTCAGAATGTTTTAATGTCTCAAAATGGCCTACTGAAAAGAAGAATGCAAGTTGGGTGTGGGTCTAGGTATGTAGATCGGTAAAAGACTGGTAATTATGGCACTCTTCTTGAAGTCAAGTTTAATTCTAACAGAGAAATTACCCATAATTTGTCCAGAACTGATCTGCGAAGCACTACTTGAACCATCGTAGCTATCCTGAGCAGCACTATGGCCACTCAGGATAGAATAAATGGATTCTGCACCAAGCAGGATAGCCTACATATACCCTGCATGGGCTGCATGTGTCTGGAACCTGGGTATGGAAGGAGAAAAAAAAAGTTTCTCTGAGCAGTAGGCTATAGCTAACCAGTCAGTAAATCTACTATTTTTCGATCATCACCCAGCCCAGGCAACTTCCTCTAATGAGATAATCTGTCTCTTGTCAGTAATGCCCAAAGTGAAATTATTCCCAAGCAAAGCTAACTTCCACGTAGGAGAAAAATTGGTAGATCTTCTCCTGAGCGGAAATTAGCTCTCTCGGGACTCTATCTCGTTTTGGGCATTCACTAAGTAGTAGCATATCCACTTATCAGCCAAAGTTGGCTTTATTGCGCGATAGTCTCAAAAGAGTAGAGTTCCTGACTGGCTATAACTAGGGTATCCTACAAGGAAGGTTTAAAAGGTTAAGAGGGTTTCAATTTCCTTTAAGGCTACTCTGACTATCGTACAGTATATTTACACAGGCTTTTTCAGGTTGGTGTAGCCTGTGTCATAGATTAGTTTTGTTTTAATATATCAAAAAGTGTCATAGGCTACATAATTCACATTCGTTTTTTCTTTTCTTTTTTATACTATTGAGATCAAGAAAGCTACAATTATTAAGTCAAACTGTATTTAAAACAGCAAACCTATCATCTACGAGATTAATTAAATATCATCTACACAATTATTCAATGTGCTTCACAGGTTCATCTTTTGCTAATATCTCCGTTAAAATGGCATTCTGATTTAAGAAGAGCAGCTTTCAACAGTGAAGAGACAGTGAATTTCTTTCTTTTTGAAGTAAAGCATACTTTATAGATCGTTTGCTGTAATACACTTATTACATTTTACTTATCAAGTCTGCTTGCAGGAAGTACCATCATGTCAGACAGCTCGTCATCTTCTGAAACTGACATTGAATATCTTAGTGGGGAAGAAAGGCGGAAAAGAAAGGGAGAAGAAAAAAATCCTTCCCAAGAAATAAGGCTCAGAGGAAAAAAGCCAAATTCAGACACAGCTGGCTGAATGTCCCTGAATTTAAAGGATGGCTTGCAAAGGACAAGTCTTCTGATGAAAAGGCTTTCTGTTCGCATTGCAGTCAGTGCTTGTGTTGTGGTAAATCCGAACTCCGAAAACAAGCAAAGAGTGCGAAGCACAGTGAAAGTATAAGGAAATTAGAGGCTTCAAGAAAGCTCACTACAAGGATTGATCATGTCCTTACCACAGACAAAACGAAGAAGAAAGAATAAAGGCCAAGTTGGCTGCTTTCATTGTCGAAAACAATCTGCCTTTATCATTTATAGAAACTCTTGTACCTTTTCTGAAAAGTTTGCCACAAAAGGCTGTTGTTGAAAAAATTAGGCTTGGCAAGCAAAATGTGACAAATTTGATCAGACAGACATTAGGACCGCACTACAATGAAGTTTTATGTTATCAGTTGAGATTGACGCCTATTTCTATCATTATTGATGAAACAACTGATGTGGCAGTAAAAAAACAACTTGCAATTGCAGTTTTATTCTGCAAAAAGGATTTCGAAGTAGAAGTCTACCTTCTAGATATGGTTGAGTGTTCCGACGGGAAGGCGGAAACTATTTTCAATCTGCTATGCAAAGTTCTTGAAGATAAAAAAATACCTACGGATAACTGGGTTGGGTTCTGTGCAGACACTTGCAATACTATGTTTGGGTGTGAGAACTCTGTTGTCAACGGAATCAAAGAAAAATTCCCATCTGTGATGTGTGTCAAGTGCAGCAGCCATTCCATTCATTTGGTGGCTTCTTAGGCTTGCAAACAATTGCCAAAGCAACTGGAAGATCTATGTCGGACTGTATACAATCACTTCAACATGAGTGCCAAAAAGGCGCTCTGAGTTTGAACTACATCAGCTATTTACTGACACCCCAGTCCTGAATGTGCTTGCCCCAGGTCAGACAGGTTGGTTATCACTTCGGATGTGCGCTCAGCGACTATTGCAGAATTGGGATGCACTTTGTAGCTACTTTCAGTTAGTAGTAGCTGAAGATCCCACTCACACAAACGACAGGGCATGGCAAGCCCTAAAGAATCCACTGCTTCGGATTCAGCTTGAGTTCCAGCTCAATGTACTGGAGCTGTTTACAGATTTTAATCTTCTTTTCCAAAGTGAAAAACCGTTGTTCCACAAAATAAAATTAGAGGTGGAGTTACTCTTGAGAAAACTGGCCATGAATTTCATGAAGACCAGCTACGTCAGATCAACCTCGCCCTTGAATCTTGACCCCGACAACGCAAGTGAATACCTTGCAGTGGAAGATGTGTACTTGGGAGTTGCAGCTCACGAGTCTCTTCAGACCTTGCAATCAGACCCGAGTACAAAAGCAGATGAATGTGAAGTGAAAGTCATCTATGAATGTACTCGGAAGTTGTATATAGAGGCGGTGAAGCACATGAAGCAGCGATTTTCATTTGAAGATGAACTGTTTACATTGTGCGAAATACTTGACCCTGTGAAAGCTTTGGATATCGGTGCTGTCACTCTTCTCCAAAAGATTCTTCAGCGGTATAAGGCTTCATCGTGGGATGCACGAAAAATTATAGAAGAATGGCGGAGTCTACTGATCTTTGATCTTCCAGAGGTGACAGACGTCTGGGGTTTCTGGCTCCATATGGCTTCTTTGAAGACGCCAACTGGTACGCAGAGATTCCTCAACATAGGGGGGGGGGGGTTGTGCAGCAACTTTTGAACTTGCCGTTTTCGAACGCAGTTGTAGAGTGGTTCTTTTCTACGTTGAAAGACGTGAAAACAGATCAAAGGAATTCGCTCAAAATTGTGACCCGTACCTCTATCATGCAGGCCAAGTCTGGCATGAAAAGAAAGAAACATGTATCCCGCGACTTAGAGATCGATGCTCCCCTCTTGAAATAACTCAAGTGTGTTAGAGCAAACGCGACGGCAGACGAGTGCGTTCAGTCTAGTGGAACTGCAGCTTTAGTTTAAGTTAGGTGCAGATGAACGACGTAAGAGGGTAAGGAGCATAAGTGAATGTTTAAGCTGCAAGTATCTCCCCTAAAAGAAAACAAAAATCGAAAACCCTGTTTTGCATTACTTTTCCACTGTTTCGGATGTCTCTTACACGGCGAAAATCGCCCGGCTGATCTTGAGAGCGGAAAAGAGATACATTTTCTTATGTTTCTACAATCAGGTTTACATCGCTCGTTTGGGCATAGTCCTATGGACTTGTGCAATCTACAAGGCGGCAGCTACAGCGTTTTTTTTTTCTTCTTTTTAATTTGCGAAACTATGGACAAAGACTGCCATACTTGTTTACGTTAATAGTCTGATTTGTGATACCAGTTTTCTAATAAATGAATACTCATGAGTAGCTAAGCATTTTTGAAATCGTCACCGCGTTCGTCACCTTCGTAGAGAGCTTGTACTGGACTGGACCATTAGGCCCATAAGGTATAACACTGTCTAGAACGTGGTCAAGATCGCCACACAGCAGCCCAAGAAGAAGTAGAAGTTGCTCTCGGCCATTTGATCCGATGGAAAAAAAGGCAAAGCAGAAGGTAAAATAGTATGGAAAACAAAATAAACAGGCTTTTTTACGCCCAGAAGAGGGATTTTGGTTCACAATTTCGGTTTTTCGTCGAAATTCCGAATTTGTTGCAACTTCTTTTTCTTCTTGAAGCGGTTGACGGCGTTTTGAAAACATACTGTCTTGGCTAATGGTCCACGGCGTCTGAACCGCAAATAGCTGCGTCGTCAGCGCAAGGAATTTCTACTGCGACTGCGTGCTAAAAGAAGGGCCACAAGGATGAAAGCGGGAGTAGCGGGGTCGGATCAGGGAACTCAAAGGTGACTCACTGCGTCCTTTTCAGCCTAACACAACAGCAAGCTGAAATTGCCAAAATCATTTGGAGAAGAAGAAGTTTGGGAAACCATTTTGAGCCGTTCTGAAGGTCTATAAATAGTGTAGAAAATGAGAAGTTTCATTCTTGTAGTCGGACTTTTGTCAGATTTTTCGGTTCGAGTCGGACATTTTTCGGATTTCGGACAACCGCGGTGTTGGAAAAATAGTCGGATTTTCTGTGGTCGGGTGTCAGAATTTTCAGGATTTTCAAAAAGACGGAACAGAAATCTAGTAGGAACAAAGTGGAAGCACTGATCATACTTTACGGGATTATTTATGTAGTATAATCACTTGGGCTTCGCTGGGAACCGACGAATCGTCGGTGACGATATCGTAGCGACGAATCGGTCAGTCCATCATTAGCAGATGATGACTTTTTTAATTAAAGTTCTTTACTAGGTTGCAGCTATTGCTGCAACATTGAAAAAAGACATACCACAGACGGGTGGCTTTTTCTGGCACTTTATGCCACAAATTATCAATTTTTACACAAAGCCGTTTTTCAATGTGAAAAAAAAATTCCAACAAAATGTTTTGCTCGAATTAAAACAAGTCAAAAAAATTCAATTTTTCTGTTTGAATTGTGACTTGCTTATGGAATTCCAACAAACTATTGAAATTATTAAGATTTATGCACTTTTCAGTAGAATAAATGTAATTTTAGACGCAAATAGGTTATATTAACCAAAATGGTTTGGACTTCAACAGTAGATTGAAATTTCTTGAATATCTCATTGAATTTGACTATGGTGCCATTTAAAGAGAATTTATGACAAATGTTCTTATAAACACGCATAAATTTATGTACAAACATTTTTAGCTTATAGTTAATATTCTGGAGCAATAGAAGAATATCATATGAATTTTTTAATCACTTATGGCTTATGGAATAATTACAATGTATGAATAAACGAAAAACAATACTTTTTGGCCTTTTCTATACAAATACAAGATCGGGCATTGTTAAATTTTAATATCATACTTTACGGAATTATTTATGTAGTATAATCTCTTGGGCTTCGCTGGGAACCGACGAATCGTCGGTGACGATATCGTAGCGACGAATCGGTCAGTCCATCATTTCCAGATGATGACTTTTTTAATTAAAATTCTTTACTAGGTTGCAGCTATTGCTGCAATAATGAAAAAAGACATACCATAGACGTGGCGTTTTTTGGCACTTTATGCCGACAATTATCAATTTTTACACAAAGCCGTTTTTCAATGTGAAAAAAAAATTCCAACAAAATGTTTTGCTCGAATTCAAACAAGTCAAAAAAAATTCAATTTTTCTGTTGGAATTGTGACTTGCTTATGGAAGTCCAACAAACTATTGAAACTATTAAGATATATGCACTTTTCAGTAGGAAAAATGTAATTTTTGACACAAATAGGCTAGATTAATCAAACTGATTTGGACTTCAACAGTAGATTGAAATCTCTAGAATATTGGATTTGACTTTCGTGCCATTTAAAGAGAATTTATGACAAATGTTCTTATAAACACGCATAAATTTATGTACAAACATTTTTAGCTTATAGTTAATATTCTGGAGCAATAGAAGAATAGTAGTAAGGGTGTGCACAGTTTCAATTACACATTGAATTACACATGAATATCCAGTGCAGTTTCACGGATACATGTGTAACC